>NW_026250986.1:0-124206 GCF_022114955.1 Emericellopsis cladophorae
CCCCCCCCCCCCCCCCCCCCCCCCCCCCCCCCCCCCCCCCCCCCCCCCCCCCCCCCCCCCCCCCCCCCCCCCCCGGCGTGATCGATCTGGTCGATTGGGATTCGATATCGCGTTGACCTGCCTCGTGTTTGGCCAGCTTCCGTTCATGCTGAAATGAGATAGCTGTCCTACCTCCAGCCGTTCAACTCGGGTTCAATCCCGCGTCAACAGCGCTGCCTCTGCAAGCAGCCGCCCGGTCATCTTTCCCGAGTGAATCAGCCACTGACCATTGCACACATGCCGGTAGGTCGATCGGACGTGGCTCAAACTCAACAGAGCCTTGCCAATACCTGCCCTTGGCCGCCAGCCGGACTGCAAGTACTTGTACGACGCAAGGCACCCCGCGTGTCTCACGCCCGGCTTGCGAGCCGAGGAGTGCCTGACAAGTCTCATTCATGATCTGATGCATGCCCCTTGCGAGACACGCTCCGGGCCATTGCGCAGCTAAAAGCTGGAAAGGTCTCGGCTCCTGCGAGCGCTGCCGAGGTTCCCCTTGATTCATCACAAGACATCAACAGGCGTCATGCTATTTGCTGATATCTAGCGCAACCTACACGTTCAATTGCGCCAGTAGATCAAACACACGACAAGTGTCTCTGCGAGGCCGCAAATGATTCGTACTACCCGCCCTGCCGAGGACCTCACCCGTCTACATGAAGAATGGTCGCCTTGCACTTGAAGAGAGCTGCCCGAGGTGGCCAGAAACAGCCCCGAGACATGGCAGCGGCCAGAAACCGCACACACGCAGCATCAAGGCTTCGGTCCTTGGTATTACTCCATACCCTAAAGGGAAAGGTCCGGTCGTTGGAAGGGGTGTGAATGAGCGATCGAGTACTATCGTGGCTGCCACAAGCTCCGGTCCTCAAGCTTTGAAATGCCATGTCCCACCCCATGGCTTTCGAGGAATTACGAGCTATCGCGTCTTCAGGTGAGTTACTCGGTTTATAAATCCAGGAAGAAGCTCGAAACGGAACACGTCCCCTTGTCTTGGCGGCGTTGTTTTGGTACCGAGTCCTCCTTCCGGTCAACAGGCGACAATATAATCAGGGCTTTCAATTGATAACTTATAGCCAATTCATGCTCTGCGGTGTAAATCTGCTTAGCCCGTGTGAGATATTGCAACGATTGTTTTCCTAGTGATCAATTACACCATTTGAATTCACAAATTTTAATCAGCACCCACTTCCTTTGGCACCGAAGAGATTCAAATTTCAGAGCTCTTGACTACCTATAAAGGCACTAGCTGTCCATTTATACCCGTCTACATTTGCAGCAGTCCGTGCATCACTTGATGACTGCAAAGAACGAACAAATATACTACGCCTCTTCCTCGGACCCGGATGACAGGCCGTATATAGACCCACATCGGGTCCGGGCCCAGTCTAACTTACCCGGCACCCCCAAACACGATTGGCCCAGGGGGCGAACTGGGCAAGAGGGATCTACAGACTATCCAAAGAAAGATCAATTACGTGTAGACTATGCAAGGGAGCTATTTCTTAACAAAAGGCAACGGAGTTTGATTGAAGACAGCGTGAAGTGTATGTTTGTGTCAGCGTCACGCCATGCCATGCGGGGTAACTTATGTATTCACTGGGACCAACGCGTCGACTCTTGGTCAGCTTCGTGTTGATATCGTCCGTCTTTCAACGTTTGAGATCTCATCTTGACCTCACAAGTGAAGAACCTTGCACACACGAGTACCACCGACCAAGACATCGCAATGGCCAAGCTGGGAGCTCACGGGTGCGAGTGAGTACCTGTCCACCACCATTGATCCGCACCATAGACCCTCGCAAAGCTCACAATGCCACCCAGCTTGCGCGAGCTCGCACTGCGCATTCTTACGCACGAGCCTGAGAAGACGGAGCGCACACCTAAAAGAGTCCGCGTCGTCTACAATCATGCCTTCATCGCTGATGCCACGGATGCGCTGCTCGTCTGGGAGCATCCGTATTATCCGCAGTACTACCTTCCCGAGGGAACGCTACAGAACTGCACGCTGTCCAGCAAGCAAGACATTTCGCACAATGGAAAGATTCTCGCCTCTGTCTGTGAGCTGACCGTGGCGGCCCACGACGGGTTGGACCAGGTCGTGACGGACCGCGTGCTGCGCTTCCACAACAACACCGCCAATGGTGCCCTGGCTGGTAGGCTCCGACTCGAGTTCGGCAGCATGGGTCAGTCACTCCCCGTCGATAACAATAGCATTTCTACGTGGGGGCATTCCGAGCTGATCCCCGCCTCCCTCAGATCGATGGCTTGAGGAGGACATGCCGATACACGTCCACCCCAAAGACCCCTACAAACGCGTCGACGTGCTGCCCTCGCAACGGCCTATTGAGATGAAGGTTTCCGGCAAGACAGTGGCCAAGACAAATTGGGCCATGCACCTGTATGAAACGGGCCTACCCGTGCGATACTACATGCCGCTCAGTAGCGTCGATCAGTCGGTGCTACGCAAGAGCCCTCGGACGACAAAGTGCCCGTACAAGGGGGAGGCGGAGTACTACGACGTGATCGTGGATGGGAGCAGGCACGAGGGTCTCGTGTGGTACTACCGACACCCGGTGCCCGAGTGCGCCTCGATTGCCGAGCTCGTCTGCTTCTACAATGAGCAAGTCGACGTCTATCTTGGTGGCCATCTCCAGCGCCGCCCACAATGAGTGCCGCCCTTTCTGATCCCGGGTCCGTCGATGTCGCGCAGCTTTGACGTCGATGAGCCGAAGAAGCAAGGACTGCGACGTTGACGCCCCCGACACGGGAGGTGGGCGCCGGCGATAGGTAAGAGTGAAACGCTGCATGTCTGGGCCTGGCAATAGTCCCACATGAGAGTTTCCGGATCACCATCGGCGAGCCGACTGGCTTTCGCGTCTGGGGTTGGCGACTCAGTCATGAAACAGTACGGGCACCATGTCCAGCTCAGATTCCTGCAAATCGCATCCAAGTGTCGCGGGCCCGGTTTCGCGCCGTTCCTTTTAGAGGCCATGGCCCACGAGTCAATTGGCATCTGCTATTTCGATTCTCAGGTTCAGCTATTTTTGGGGTAGAGTCGCAATGAAGAAACTTGGATCTGCATGAGCGCGCATTACACGCTTCATTCTTAAAGTGCCACTCCCCATGTCTCGCAGGAGTCGTCTTGTGGCTTCCTTTGGATGCAGCGCTGGTGTTCGCCATGTTTCCTTCGTAAACCTCACCATCTTTGTTTATTTCCTTGTGTCGTCTGGCGCTGGCCGCCTTGCTTAATATTTCGTGCCAGCCGTGTTGGACACCCATTCTTGTCACCCACCACAATAGGCGAGCGAGCGGCTCAGTGAGATGGATTGCTCCAGCGCGAGGTCAAAGGAGGAGAGGTGAACTCGATATCGACATGTTACAGAGTACGAGCTATGCTGACGGTGAAAAGGTCTGGAGGGCCTCGGCAGTTTCGACGCCGCCACCCGCTGAAGCGTCAAGCACCCGGATCGAATGTCGACTCCGACTCCGACTCTGGAATCGAATCAGGACCAGAGTCAGATGACGAAGACGACATCTCGGATGGGACGAGTCCAGGTCGGCCAGGAGATAACTTGGGCTTGCCAAGCCTCCAGCCGCAGTCCACAAGAGGAATAAGGTCAAATGTACCAATCTTCTCTCCGATCGTGCCTCCACGATCAACACTATCTGGAGCACCGGTCGTGCCTACGCTATTTCCCAAGCTCCCGGAGACGACAGAGAGAGAACAAGAACAGGATGTGACGGTTACACGCAGCTCGGAAACGACAGAAAGGACAAGGTCGCAAGATGCCCCAGCCGGTAGCGTGACCAGAGCTCCCGAGTCCACGACCACGGAAGCAATGACTTCCCTCACTGAGGACGAATCGACAAGACCTGGAGCCACATCGATCGAGGACGATGTCAGAACGACCGATATCCCAGAGGATCCCAGCACGTTCGTGACTTCGGTTTTGGAAAGCACGACCGCGGCTAGTACCGCAGTCGAAGCCCCTGAACAGATTGGAAGCTCGTCCGGGACCAATACCAATATTGGCACCAATGTTGGCATCCTCATCGGAACAGTGTGTGAGTTCAACGATGCTCCCTATTTCCTGGAATACATTCTGACTTCAGTTCTAGCACTGGTTGCGTTGCTGTTCGGCGTGGCTATTTTTTTCTACAAACGGAGGAAGGGTTCCAAACATGAAGAATTGACCGATCCCCCCCCTGTTCAAATCACCACGTCCGCGCCGCGTCCTGACCCGGAGAGTGGAATGGGCGGACTAGGTCACAGCGCCTGGGCCAATCGTGTCTCGCGCACCCGAGTTGGACTGGGTAGTCCCACGTATGCGCTGCGTTCACCGGAGATGGCGCAGACGACTGGAGGATATGGCGCCCCTATACCGGGATTCTCGCCAGCCACGGTCATGCGCGATCCCGGCAGGCCTATTGCGAGACGGTCGGAAGTAGGGTCCGAGGCGTCTTCACCTTATGGTGGGGGTCAAGTTACGGGCCATCTCGTACCTCCCTTGCGGTCTGACATTCCCCGATCCCAAACTGGAGCCTATGCGTACTAGTGAGTAGAAGAATGCCTCTGGAACAAGCAGTGTGTCTGTTCTCCCGAAACAAGTGTGAAAGGCAGTCTTTACTTATCCTCGTCTTTGACTGAGATATCACAATCATTAAACCGTTTAGTAGATATAGATAAAATTGGCTTTACTTTCACTCAGCTAAAGGGGAATCTAATCTGCAGAGAAAAGTGCTAGAACGTGCTCACCAAGTCCCCCGATCTTGCCTCGTGCCGTACCTGATATTGCCCGCACATATTCTAGATTCACGTCTTTTTGACCCTTCTCTGCCGGACATGTGGAGAACACTAAAGAAATGCCACAGCCGGTCAGCAGCGGCTCGAAGATTTAGCACAGGCTAATTTCGACCCAGGCCTCATCGCCCTCTTGCTCTTCAGCAATCTGCCCCATACCAGGTGTCTTTGGGGCCTCGACGGCGTCTCCTGCCTGAAGAAAAACCCAGTTATCAGTCTTGACGGGAGGCAGCTCGAGCATTTCAGGGGTAGCCCAGCCCTCCTTGCCACAGTACTTCATGGTGTCTAGAATGTGGCGGTTAGCATTGACAATGTTCGAGTTCTTCATCTTGGCTTTGGTGAAGCCATTTAAGGAGGCCTTGTCCGTCGCGAGACGACGGGCATGGCATCGGGGGCAGATGCCGCCCAGGGGCGCGGTGGACTCTAGGGCCTCGGGCATGTAGGTAACGTAGTGGTGGTTGCGGGCGCAGAGGTACATGTCGTGGCCTTCGGGGTTCTTGCACCAGTCGCGGAAGACAGTGCTAAAGACAAAGGTATGGCACTGCTCATCCTTGGTGCCGCAGCACTTGACAAGGTGGCCCAGGTAGCCACACATCTCCAGACTTTGGTAGAGGACAAGTGTAGTGTAGCGTGGAGTAGAGTAGAGTAGAGTAGAGTGTAATAATGTTGGTTTGGATGGCAAAAAAGAAAGAGAGAAAGAAATGAGATTGTGTTGCAAAAATCGAAATTGAAATACCCGTCGAAATCCAGGATTCACTCGCTCGATCTTGTCGTGAGAAGTTCTGGTCGTTCTCCATACCAGCTGAGCTGGGGACAGGTCATCACACTTGGGTACACGCTACCGGCAACGGAGTTCTTGCTGAGATAGACATGAACAAGCCAGCACTGTAACAGTCTACAGCGTATGAGTGACTTCGATGAATGAGAGACTGGTCAATGTTGGAATAGCCAGCGTCGGTCTCGCAGCAGTCATGTTTGTGAAAGATCGCGTCATAGCCTGTGTACAAGGGGTTGCATGTAGAAGGACAGTATCAATCATGAAAGCTCCCAAAATCCTATGGACGAATTGCCGCTGTGCCATGTATAAGCAATATGCTGTTGGTGCAGCTCAACCCCCAGTCTGACCCTCGCGAGCCTCCACAGCGTCAACCATATCATAATCGCTGTCTTCAGAGGGCAAGTCGACTACAACAAATTCGGCGTCCAGCTGGATACCCTCGGCGCCGCCGTGAAGAGTGGCAATCTCCCAGCCCGTGGAGCGAGCCAGAGCAGCCGCCGCCAGGTCTTGAAGGGTGATGGGACCGTACTTACCAGTGTAGGCATGCGTATTCAGGGGCGAGCGGAAGAAGTTAGCCAGCTCCTCGTCACGCTCATCATTGCCAGTGAAGCCGCCCAAGGGATATGAGCCGTTGGACTCCTCTTCTTGCTCATAAAAGCAAGACTCGCAAATGCCGCCCAGCGGGGCGGACGCCTCCAAAACCTTGAGGTACTTCTTAAAGTGCGGGCTGTTCTTGCACTCCGTTGGGTTAGCTGGATCAGGGTTGGCACATTCTGTCAGCTCGGTGACTTCGTAGACGAACTTGTGGCACTCTTTGGCCTTGGTGCCGAAGCACTTGATCAGGATTCCACGGTAGACACACATGGCTTGATAGAGAGTGTTTAGTTGGGGGTTTGACCAGAGAATGGATACTTGGGACCTTTGAAGTGGTTGGTTGACTGTTGCACGGCTCTGTCTGCAATGTAGATGGAAGCGTGAGGATGAGGAGGAGTGACAGTTGGCGGCGAGGAACTCGACTTTTATACAACAAGGCATTGGAATCTCGGCTACATCCCTCTTGGCTTATTGAGAGTTCGCGAGCATGTCTGTGGGACAAGTGTTGGAGCACTGAAAACTATTGGACTGCAAGTGCGAACAGGCTGAAGCGCTTTGACTCGCATGCGGAACATGCACCTACTGAGAGGTACAAAGCTAGACAGCATAAGCCTGAGGGGTCAAGAAGTTCTCGCTTTGAACTGCAGTAATATTCGAGGTCCATGCGACTTTAACACTAATTCTGACCTGCAGCACTGTGTTCACCCCTGTCCAGCAAGTCGACGACCCAGTTCCATTGCTCGGATGCTCAACTTGTCCTGTCTGGGCAGCTGGCCGGCCCTAAATCATTTCGTAAAAGAATCCAACCTGTTCCTGTACTTCCGAAAGAGCGAATGCGATTCGAATTTTATCAACGGTAAAAGGGGTCTCTTCGGTATTCCGGTTGAGATCTCAACAACCATCCGTCGTGGAGCACGACTCAACAGATGTAGTATGCATCCCTGTTCGACTCTTTTAACATCTTCTTGCAAACATTGGCATTTGAACCACCCTATTGATTACTACTCGCTATTATTGAGCGCCGTGAGGTCTTGTAGTATTAAGCCCCAGTAGCTCTCAGAATGCATCGGCAGGAGAAGGGGTCCAATCAGACTGGGCATCGTCTAGGTGCTTTAGAATATCGAAATACGAAGGATTTCCTTGCGTTCGGGAAGCATGGACTCTGTGTACACTTTCAGACCCCCCTGAGATGCCGTTGGCCGCCTACTTCCAGTTGTCAATGTATGCTATGCTCTTGTAGCCCTTTACAAGGACCGCAACTGGGACATGATCGGCCTTAATGGTTTAAAGTACGGAGATTGCTTTCCATTTCCAGGGGATGATTGGAATTGCCCGATACCTCCGACCCAGGGTTGTCGAAAGATACGATGCTTGACCAATCGCTGGGACGCTGACGACAAAAATAACATGGACTTCATCTAGTTGTCTGTCTGTGGTGCCCTGGGATGGCACCTGTCCTAGCTTCCGCTCCTGCATTTTTCTTGGAGTTTTGATCATATCTAGCGTCTCGATCTGGTATTCTACCGCTTTTGAAGCATTTGGCCATGTAGTAGTTGAGGCCTCGAGGGAACTACGAGACCATCGAGCATAAATACCGTGGATTTTCAACATTGGATCTAACTCACCTAAGTACAGATCAATAGACCTTAAACCTGGATTGTACGAGCTTGATAACCGTGAAGTATGATGAATTGGAACATTGACCCTTCTAACTCCTCGGTTCACTTACATAGCAATCTCCCCATCACCATGGCTGTATTATCAAATTGGAGTATAGCAGGGACAAATCAGCATATGTTCTCCAGTTTGTACTTTTGTGATCTCAATTCTCTGGTAATCCACGCCTGACTTGGTAGAACTGACTCTTCCAGCCTGAATGCAGGGTGCTGGAGGTCCCTTGGGAGCTTTCTCGAGAACCCCTGCGGAAATTGGAGCGAATTACCCTTCCACAATATTACCCGTGTCTCACTGCCTATTCATACATCTCTTAAATAGCGAGAACTGATCATGAATCACCCATGAGCAAAAACAGGAATTCTGTTTATGTAGCGGCAGCATAGCTGAGCATCGTCACCAAGCAGAAGCATATGTGCAAGAAAGTATTTGGAGTCTAGCTTCAGAAATTCGCAGTACTTGTAGTGATAGCAAAACAAGAACTGAGATTTCTTATCAATCATGCTACGCTGCCAAGGGATTCAATAATTATGCTCCTTGACACGTAAATTTATCGTTAACACGTTACATCTCCCTCCAATTCCTCATCAGGGTATAATTTTGGCCAAAAAAACTCTCCCAAAACGATACACAATCACCTCCTCGCTTACGTGCCAACGCGCTTCTCTTCGTCCGGGTTGAAGAGACCCTCGCTGTGCTGGGCGGTGGGCTGCTCCTTACCGCTAGGTGCGTCGCTGGCGAATGAGTACAGGGGAGGGAAGGGCTCAACATCCTGACGCAGGAGATTCTTCTTGATGTACCAGGGCAGTTTCTTGGTGTAGTAGCCAGCGTGCTCGCGGTTGCGAACGCTAAAGACGTTGTCGAGCTCTTCCAATGTGAGACCCTTGGTCTCGGGGAGCATAAAGTACGTGAAGACAAAACCAATCATATTCCAGGTGGCGTAGAAGAAGAAACCACCGTGGTCACCAAAAGCCTTCGAGATGTTGGGCCAGGAGAAGGAGATGATGAAGTTGAAGCCCCATGTAATGGCCGTCGAGGCGGACATGCCAATATCGCGGAAGTGCAGCGGGAAGGCCTCTGCAGAGTAGGTGAACGGCACAGGGCCCTCACCAGGCGAGTATGCCATCATGAAGAGGTACATTCCAGTGGTCACACAGGCCAGCTTGGTGGTAGAATCTGTATTGCCGATGCCGTCGATCATAAAGGAACCACCGGTAAACCAGAGGAAGATGGACATGAGGGGGAAGCTGACGAGGAGGAGGTTTCTTCGTCCAAAAGTGTCGATGGTGTAGATCGCAGGGATGGCAAAGAAAAAGTTGATCAAGCCACCGCCCATGGACGCAAGAAGGGCTTGGTCACGAGGGAAGCCAGCCTCCATGAACATGATGGTGGAGTAATACGCAATAACGTTGACGCCGCAAAATTGCTGCATAAACTTTTGAAAGAAATCATTAGAGGTGCAATTTTGTAGAGACGGGGGCCGTGTACATACCATGGTAAACCAAGCCGACTGGGCGGCACGACGGTTGCGACGAACAGTGAAGAATTCGGTCCACTTGTGGCCCTCCTTGTTAGCCTGCTCGACCTCGAGCAGCTTGTAGGCGTAGTACATGTCGCGGGTGGCCTGGATCGGGATTCGACGAAGGCGCACCATGGACTCATAGGCCTTGAGGAAGCGGCCCCTCTCCATGTACCAGCGAGGGGACTCGGGGCAGAAGTACACCTGCGCCATAACAAACATGGGTGGGACAGCAGTAGAAGCCAACATCCAGCGCCAGGGAGAAAGCCTGCCAAAGACTGTCACATCGGAGAAGACCACCGAGGCAACGAAACCTAGACAGATACCAAACGCGGTCCACATCTGCCACATCATGGTGAGAGCACCACGGATGTTCTTGGGGGTGCACTCGGCCGAGTAGACGGGCGTCGTTGACGACTTGGCACCGACTGCGAAACCGAGGGCGAAGCGTGCAATGAGCAGGTTAACGAATGAGTCGGCGACGGCCATCCAGAAACCGGTGACCACAGAGATGAAGCAGGAGAAGAAGATGGTGAAGCGACGTCCGCCAATCTTGTTGAGGATGGGGTTTGACCAGCACCCAAGGAGGGCGGAGCAGAGGTAGGGGGCACCGTTGAGGAGACCTTGTAAACTGGGGCTATCCTCAATCTGGAACTCCTCATAGTAAAAAGTTTGAGCGCCGTTAACAGCAGTCTGGTCCATACCCTGGACAATGGCCGATCCGGCGCAGAGCGTGCAGAGGAAGTAAAGGGCAAAGGGCTGGTCCCATTTGTGTGTTTCTTCACGACGAAGGACAGCCTTTTCCTCCTCGCGGATGACATCGATATTTTCATAGGCACCGGGCGTGTGGTTGACCTGGGCGAGCAGGGCACCGCGACGGAAATCCTCGTGGCACTGCTCAAAGTCAAAGGGCTTCTGCTTCTTGAAGTTGAGCATGGCCTTTTTGCCCTCGCGCGAGCGGACGGCGTCCTTGTCGTTGTAAAGCTTCTCGTAGAACACGTCGACGTCGGCGAGGATCTCCTCGGTTGTCAGGCCGGCCAGGGGGTTGCGCAGCAAGGCAGCTGTCGAGACCTTGCGGTTGTCTAGGATGGAGCCCTTGCGAGGCTTCTCGCCGTTGGCGGTGCCATAATGGGTACTGCTCGAGTCGGTGTGCTCGGCGTCCGCGTTGGGGTTGGCCATGGTGGGCAGAGATGCTTTGCCAAATCAAAATGGTGTTGGTGGTGGTGGTGGTGGTGTTGATACTGAGTGCCAGTTTTGTTGCCTCACTCGCTTGGCAATCAACTGGATGTGAAGGGGAGCAGCAAGCCCTCAAGACGGTGCCAGCCTAATCAGCGAGTCAAACGTGGAGCAACTCGGGGAAGTGAAGAGATGATGAGTGAACAAGAACAAACTGGATGGTGAAGGGTGGGAAACCACGTAAATATACCTAGGGAAGTCGGTTCTGAACAGAAGGTCCAACCGTCCAAGACTGGGGCATCGGTAGAGTGTGGAGAAGTGGACCATGTTGATCAACTTCTTTAAACGGATGCCTGTTGGCCATCCTGGAGCTGGATGCGGTTGATGTTCGATCCTCTCAACAAAGGCTTGAGATCTAGAGGAGAGCAGCAGCACTGTGCGTGTGATGTTGACGGGCTAGGACCCGTCCACATGTACGCACACCCCTGACCATGTCCACCTCCATACTGTGCTCCCCCCTGTTCCACACACCTCCATTCCGAGCATCTTTGGAAGATCATGACGAGCCGCATGCTGGCTGGGATAATGCACGCGGCAGCACATTCGATCATCTTGCTGGACCTGGGTCGATGCTTGGATGAAGATGACGTCGATCGGCCAGCCTTCCCATCCTTCGTCGACATTGACCACAGAGGCGCTGCCCAGTTTATACTAGGTAAATGGGTTGGTCGGATCCTCTGCCCAGGGCCCTCGCTATATAATTAAAGCAACAATGTCGACATCGAAGCGGAATGCTCCGACAATTGAGTGGCACGATTGTCGAATAGCAGTCTTACTGGTCTTGCTGGAACAGTAGCCAGCTATCCCTCGCTGGTCTCGTTCATACTGTCCGTCTAGTGGCGGGCCGCGATCAGCATCTTCTAGGTGCGGTATCCATGTCCAGCGCCCCCTAAAGTAAGACCTAAAGTAAGCTTAAACTCACATTCCAGCCTATCAGACGCTGGCACTCTGGTTAGCGTCCACTGCCTAGGGCCTGAGCCTCTCCAGACCAGCGCAGTCCGGTGGAGAATAGCCCGTCATCTCTCAACCCACCCCGGTCTTGACATGCATGCAGCAACCGTCGTCATTCCGCCAACCGGCCAGTCGAGATGACGTACATCTCCAGCTGGTATGCGCCCAGCAGACTGGACATTTCAATCCCTATCTTCCTTCCGAGTGAGACATGCTAAATTACATTAAAACCGGATGGAAGGATTGAGTTAGGATCTGGGGGAGAGAAACAATATGGGCTGATCCAGTGGACCCGCCCGTCTAGGGCTCCAACGAGCACATCGTGATCCACACAGAGAAAACGCCCGTTTCAGAGAAAAGGATATAACCCTCTTGGCCAGGCTGCCGCATATTCAAAGCATGCCAAGTGCCCAGAGCCAAATGGTGCATGGGACGTGTCATTCCACAGTACAACAGACAGTGTATATCGATTTCTAAGATGTTCAAAGTCGTGTAAGCCAACTCGCAACATGCCGCCCTCGGAAGGACAAACAGTTTGGCGTGGAGAAGCGAACGAAGCTGGGTAAATCTGGGGAGTTGAGTCCCTCGCCAGTTCTTTGCAAAATGTTCACCCCGTGTGTGCATGCTTCACTCTGCCAGATGTGCTTGCGGTCATGAATCTTAATCCGATTCTCCACGATGTCCTTGTTTCAGCGACAAATGTGTTCTCTTGCTTCGAAACGATCGTCAGGGCATCAGCTTTCCTCACTTCTGAACGACCAAGGCGGCTGTGTCCCGGGGGCCCGAACCATGTGCCTGAGTAGTATCGTGGCTGCACACATCGATCTGGAGCCGGTGATGATTATGACGATGTCGTGGGCAGGATCCCCAATCAGCAGCATTCGTGCGAGCCGCGGCCGCATCGCTCTTGCGTCACCAAAAAGCCGATAGAAAGTACATGCACATGTAGCCTACGAGGAACGGCGACGCAGGGCCGTGCAACTTTTGTCACAGGCAATCGATCCGCTGCGTGATGTGAGGTCATCCTCGTCCAGTCCCGGAGACCCCTTTGCGTAGCCCACTGCATGCTCACTTGCCCCTGTCTGCATGATGTGCCCAAGCTGCAGCGACAGCCAGGGATTCCGAACCTTGCCACATCGTCAACTCACCACCTCGCCAGCCGTCTGAACTTCTCACAGTACGAGCATCGAGAAGCGAAGTTCTCCTCAAGTGAGGGTCTCGCTAGACAAAGACGAGACTAGTCCTTTCGCTTCGCTGTCTGGCCGCACGCCAATGCTGCTGCCTGGTTACAATGGAGACTGTCCAAGCCCACTTGGACCACCTGTACTGTGCGGACAGTGCGACTTACTTGTGGAACAGAGCCCAACTCCCGCGCAGATGCCGCTGCGGCTAAGGACATTTTCGTAGGGGTGTGAGGCTTGAGTCGCTCTCTCTTCTCGACAGGGGGGGGAGGTCCATGCGTGAAGCCTCGTGGAGAGATGCAGATCCTTAAATCCTTTGCAGGCAGTTCACGGAGAGCGTTTGGGATTAACATGCTGTTTGCAAGTGAAGACGCGCGCAACAGAAACTCGGGCAAAAAGTTCTTCATCGTTCATTGTCCACGCATCGAAGACATTGATCTAAACTCCGTGATTGATGGTGGGCGGCACGCACCGGCCCCCAACCTGTGGTCTTGACCTCGTCACTGGGCGGCTGCCTCCACCTCCATCACTGCGAATCGACAGTGTAATACTGTTGGCCGGTGGTAGATTGCGCATTGATTGGCGCATTCCTGCCCTCTCCATCGCGCACCGCTCAATGCATCGTTCTCTCGGCAACTGGCGACAATCTGCATTCCACGTCAGCTTTCTCGAAGAACACTCCTTCCAAGACTGGAAGCCAAGGCACGCGGCTTCATTTATATGGCTGCCTGGACTGCTTTGAGGCACCCGGGTGTCGTCTTTGAGTTCTTGAACATGCCGCCGTGGCTGTAGCGCTAATTAAGGTCATTGATTTGAGCGGGTCGATTTAACCTTAAAATCATAAGCACCCTTGGTGGAATGCTGCACGATGCAGATTGCTGGAACCGTAAGAACGAAGATAGAAAGTCGGTCAATAGATTGATCAATAGGGAGCTTGAGTACGAAGTTTGTGAACCCTTTGATCGTTGTAAAGTCTGATCACCGTTGTGGGTGTGTTGATATTGTCCTCACAAAGTCCCCAACCAGTGTTTTGTTCTTCTCACAATCATTCACAAGCAAATCCTCAGCTCTCGACTGTTTCACTCTTTGATATCTCTCGAAGACTCGTGCTTTATCGGAACACTCGCGCACAAGAACAACTGGGCAGGAACATCGGAAGGGATGCTGTATAGGGTAGGCCTGAGGGATGGACGTCAAGTCGACGCGGCCTGGGATTCTAGTCACTGGTCTAGCTCGTAGAAACCTGGATCAGAAGTTCACAACACGGAACTTCTCAAATCGTGCATTTTCTCACAAAATACTTTGTTGTGGATGACTATCGGCAACGATGGCCGCCAGCACTCGTGCTAAGAACCGGCGACTGATGTGGAAACGATCACGTGAGCACCTGAGCGCGTTCACCTCGCAGTCGCTCAAAATCGAGATGGTCTGATCACATTCTCGTCATTCCACGCGTCTCACCACGTGCCTTTCATGTGCGTCCGAAAGACAAAATCAGGCATGTTTCGCTCGTCGCCCGCAGCCGCTCGAGATCGAACACGCCGCACTCGCCTCCTCCCCTCGCATATCAAAAAATGCATATCGGTATCCTACCTCGCCTCACACGGCGGCGCTGCAGTCCGACGCAGGACACACTCGGACCCTCAATGGCACGAACGCGGCGTATAGACGCAGTATCTTAAGCCAACATCCACCAATGACCCAATGCGCTCGGCATTCGGGCAAAGACTCGTCGCATTCAAACAGACTGTTGCAACGTCTTCACTCTGGCCTCATTTCGTGCGAAATGGCTCCCCCGCTTCCCCGCATGCACGAGCTTGGGTGAGCCGACCTAACCTCCACACTGGCTTTCTCCTGACCAAGGACAGGACACCGTCACACTCCGCATTGCGTCGAGTGCCGAGGACTATTTTGCTCGCCAGGGGCCAGGGCCCAGGGTCTTCTCAGGCTAATACGGTACCTCATCTTTCGCCCTATCTTTGACCCGAGCAGAGATCACGCAGAAGCACGCCGACATGGCGAACCGGTTCGCGAGCCCGCAATTGACTTCTTCCAGGCACGGCGGAGTCAGTAGCCTACCCATGAACGGATGAACGGATCAAGATTGCAGCGCGATGGCCAGAGTATTTAAGAATGCGGCGCCCGCATAGTTCTGGAGCAAGCATCTGTCCAAGTCGACGACGAGCAACGCAAAATTGCAGCCTCGACAATGTCACAGCTCAAAGGTGCCCTGGTCGCCTTGCTGGGCCTCGTGGGCTCTGCGGTGACTGCGCCGTCAGGATGCACCAGCAACTCAGTCAAGCTGCAATGGGTTGGCGACACGCCCGACTACACTACAGGTACCACCTTCGGTGTACCTTGGCCGCAGGGCAAGTTCAAGCCCAATGACACGTCCTTCAGCATCTCGGGAGGGATGGATATGGAGTCCTGGGTCACCGGGTACTGGCGTGATGGGAGTGTCAAATGGTCCGCGCACGCAATTCCTCCCATCGAAGACGTGCAGGACGAGTACACCATCAAGGCGTCTCGCGGGTCCACTCCGAAAACGGGCAGTATCTCCGTGGACGACTCGGATTCCGAAGTGACCGTCGACACCGGAAAGATCACCGTCACCTTCCCCAAGGAGGGCAACTCTCTCATCAGCAGCATCCAGACAGCCAGTGGGAAGACGGTCGGTCGGAACGGGAAGCTCATCCTGCACTCCCAATCTACGATCGCCGACGACGCTGCCAGCCGTACTGGCACTTCGATCGACTACTTCAACTTTGAGAGCAACATTGAAAAGGTCGAGGTCAGCAAGGACTCGTCTGTGCGTGCCCTCGTCACCGTGCGCGGCAAGTACCAACTCCAATCCGGAGGCGAGCATGACGACTGGCTGCCATTCGTGCTTCGCTTCTACCTCTACTCCGAATCGGACAGCATCCGCGTCATTCACTCTGTGGTCTTTGATGGTGAGGCCGACAAAGATTTCGTCTCCGGCCTTGGCATTCGTCTCCAAGTTCCCCTCGCCGAGGAAGAGCTATACAACCGTCACGTCCGGCTGGGTGGTGTGGATGATGGCTTCCTCCACGAGGCTGTAAAGGGGATCACTGGCTTGCGAAGAGATCCTGGTGAAGAGGTCAGGTCCGCCCAGTTCAAAGGCAAGGAGACTCCCAACATTGACACCTGGGACACGCGCGTTTCCTCGCGCATGCACTGGATCCCTGACTGGAATGACTTCAGCCTGAGGCAGCTCACGGCGGATGGCTTCAGCCTGAGAAAACGTACAAAGCCCGGTCAGAGCTGGATCGACATCTCGGCTGGCACTCGCTCATCGGGTCTGGCGTACCTTGGCGGCGCTACCGTGGGTGGTCTGGCTGTTGGCCTCCGTGACTTCTACAAGCAGTATCCTTCTGGTCTCGATATCTCAAAGGCTGCATCTGACAATGGTGAGATCACGCTCTGGCTGCACAGTCCTGACGCGGAACCTCTTGATCTTCGCCCTTACCACGACGGCATGGGCCAGGACACGTTTGAGGAACAGCTCGATGCCCTTGAGATCACATATGAGGACTATGAGCCTGGCTTCGACACCCCCTACGGCATCGCCAAGACCAGCGAAATCTACATCCACGCCTTCGATGCTACCCCCTCCGCTGAGCGCCTGGGACAGCTGAGCAAGCACCTCCAGGCCCCTCCGGTCCTGTACGCTGATCCCAAGCACATCCACGCCACCAAGGGTTTCGGTTCGTACTGGGGCCTTGTGGACCGTTCTACCCCTCGGGCTGAAACAATTGAGGACAACATGGCTTTCCTCAACGAGTTCTACCAAGGCCAAGTCGATGAACGTCGCTGGTTCGGGTTCCTGCATTATGGCGACGTGATGCACACCTACGACAATGACCGCCACACCTGGCGATACGACATTGGTGGCTACGCCTGGGACAACTCCGAGCTGTCGCCCGATCTCTTCTTCTGGCAATACTTCCTCCACACCGGCGACGCCAGCGTCTACCGCTTTGCAGAGGCCATGACGCGCCACACGGGCGAGGTGGACTGCTACCACATTGGCGACTGGAAGGGCCTGGGCACTCGCCATGGCGTCCTCCACTTCTCCGACAGCGCCAAACAAGCTCGCATCGCGCAGCCGCAGTATCGCAAGTACTTTTACTACCTGTCAGGAGGCGACGAGCGCGTCGGCGAAATCCTCACCGAGACCCTCGACGCAGACAAGACCTACGGCAAGCTCGACCCCGTACGCAAGGTACGCGAGGACGGATGGGTCCCCGAGCCAGGGAAGCCCTTCACCTTTGGCCTGGGCACAGATTGGGGCGCGCTGGCTGCTGGATGGCTCATCGAGTGGGAGCGGCGCGGCCCACGCTGGGAGGAGGCCCGCGAGAAGCTCACCAACACGGCCACGGGCATTGCCAACCTAACCAACGGCTTCGTCACGGGCAGCGCCACCTACGACATTGAGGAGCGCACGCTCACAGCCCCGCCCGCGGACCCTAAAAACGAGGGCATCGTCGAGGTGTCGCACCTGTCCGCCGTCTTTGGCGCCCCCGAGGTCATCTCGGAAGCCCTGGAGTACTGGGGCGACGACGCGCCCGAGGGCTTCAAGGACGCCTGGCTCGACTATTGTTACTACTACAGCGCGCCCGCCTCCGAGCAGGAGGAGCGCTATGGCGAGGCGTTTGGGCGACTCAACCTGTACCAGGCCCACATGCGTCTCACGGCGTATTATGCGCAGCAGAAGGATGATAAGGAGGTGGCGATCCGCGCTTGGAAGGAATTTTACGAGTCGACCGACGGCTTCCTTGCGGACCAGGAGTGGGCCATGGAGGAGATCAGTGGTCCAGAGGTCCTGCTGCCGATTCACGAGGCTGCGTGGGTGTCGACGAATGCCGCTGCGCAGTATGGTTTGGCTGGTATCCAGGGGCTGGCGTTAGTGAAAGATGCTCTGGAGGAGTACTAGCCGCCCTCGTACGTAGTCGATATATCTGGTCCATGTGGTCTAAAGTGCTCATTGAAATCTGATATAGTCCCTGAATTGTCACGCCTGTTTACATCATGCGAAGACTCGTGTATTTATGTTCAATGCCATTGATAGTTCCTGATCTGCCATTCCGGCATGTTTTCACAATCTTCAACCGCCCAGCTGCCGTCTTTTGGAGGATCTTCTTCCCCAGGCAAATGAACAGCAGACTTCTTCTTCTTCGTCTTCTTTGTCTTCTTACTGATTTGTGCTGTTTCAGGTGTCTCGGGCTCCAGTTCTGGCGTGAGCGAGTCCGGGGTTTCCATTTCGATTTGCGTGTGTTCGCTGTCTGCATTGGTCCCTGGCTTTGGGGTCAACTCCTCGGAAAGTTCTGCGGTGTCTATTTTCTTGGTTAGCAGCTGAGAAGCATACGATGTTCCATACTCACAACCGTGGTTCTGTAGACTTTTGATGTCGCCAAGGCACCCGGTGAGAATGTGCAGCTTCGACTGGCTGGCTTGACGCTTCTGTCCAGAATCCTCACTCTCGCTGACGAGTTTCTCGATGTATTCGTCGGAAAAACCGTCCACGGCATCCCGACCGAGAAGGCTTGGCAACTTTTCCATGAGTTGCGGCTCGATAACGAGCTGTGCCATGTTGTCGATGAAGATTTTGGCAGCGAGCTGAGATGGGTGAGCATCTGCTTCCACAATACGCATTCGCAGAACAAGCGTCCACGGTATCCAGCTTAAAAGTAGACAGTGGCAGAGGGACTGACCTTGAAGTACGCTTCAGAGAAATCGATGGCCATGAAGCTAGCGTTATTCTCCATGTTGGGTTCAATTTGATCTTGCAAGAGAGCCCGCAACTGATCCGGCGTCACACTGTATCCACCCATGCGATTTCCTGCAAAGCAGTCCATGTGCTCTTTCAACTTGGCATCACGGCGTTCCTGCTGTACTTTCTGCACGGTATCGGTGAGGTAGTGGTTATACGTCTGGGGTATACCATTGATGTGTGGCCTGAGTATTTCTCGTGCTTTTTCAGCCATGAGGTCGGTGATCTTGTCCATCCTCTCATCAATGACACCTCTGATTGCATCCCGTGCCTCGGGGGCTGTCGTCTCTGAGAGAATGTATTTGATCAGAGAACGCGCATCGGCGGAGACACGAGCTTGGAGATGGCTAGCCAAGCCTTGCCATGGTTTGCACTGCTCTAGAAAGAGGTCCCCGATGATAAGGGGGTTGAAAGTGCCGCTTACCTCGCGGCCTTTATCCCGCCGCATCAGCTCCTTGACTTTCTCCGCATAGTCACTGCGATAGACATAGTTGTGGTTCCCGGGTTTCTCCGGCATCTCCGTCCCATCCTCCAGGATCTGACATGTCTTACCATGCTTCAACATGCGCGCCTCAAAGTCCCGGTAGTGTCTCTCAACCGTGGCGCGAAGTCGTCTAGCAGCTCCAGACTCGGTCATAGCATCGCCAAAGAAAGGATCCCTGTAGTGGCCCGAGGTGGCGGCTTCAGTCAGTCGAGTATAGTCGTGACTCACGCGACTGAGATACTTCCGGCGCAACGAGGCGGTGCTCCGCGAAGTTCCCAGAAGCGACAGCTGCTTCTCGCAGTCTTGGATGCCGGCTGTCACATCAGCCATAAGATCTGGAAGCACAGCCGAAATTTGCTTCCGCAGGATTGACGACAAGCGCGGCCTCAGCTCATTGATACCAAGCTGATGAGGACTCAACGTAGACCACGGTCCATTGGAGAAGAACTTGTGTTCCGCCTCGTCGCGCTGCTGACCGGTAAAGTCACGCTCTGGATAGTCCCGGTTGCGCAGGACGTGCCATCCCAAGCGACAAACCTTCTTCTTATTGTGAGCGAGCTCCACGAAATTGCTCTCACTTTCTGAGCCTGCATAGAGTGTGTCGGGCTTGGTGATCAGGCCCATTGTGCGCCTTCCTTTGGGATCAATTTCCGACAACATCTTGGTGACTGACTGGACAGCAATGTCTGACTTGGCCGAGATGACCGCAAGGATGATGCTTCGAGGGCGGCTCATGTGTGATCGCACCATAGAGACCACCTGGTCTCCATCGGACTCGGACTGATTGTTATCAATACCCGAGAACAGGCCGGGCAGATCAACTATCGTCAGGTGAGGCTGGTCAGAGGAACAGAGCTCGACTCTGAGAATGTCGTTACTGAAAGCGTTGGTGTCGGAGATCCCCATCCACGTCTTAGCCTCCTCAACGACACTGCTCAGTTCCAGCGTCTCTAGATCGATCTTGGGGGAAAAGAGGGCCAGTGTGTCCTTTTCGAGCTCGTTTCGCTTGGGATCCGGAGGGATAGATGCTACACACGATGTAGTGCCAGTGGTATGGCGCAAGACTACTTCAGTAGCGAAGCGGGTGCATAGGTTGTCTTTCGTGGGAAAGGACAGACCAGAGATGGCTTCCAGAACAGAGCTTTTTCCAGAAGACTGGTCGCCGCATACAATGATTTCAGGTAGGTCGACATACTTGGAGATTCCTTGGTGGCGCAATTTGTCGATGAGATCAAAGAGAGCGCGATACTCCCGCGAGCGAAGCGCGCCGACGGCCATGGCGAGCTTGTAATGTACGGTGAAACTTGAAGTCTGATCTGAAGCGACCTTGGGACAGGACTTGGAGCACCTGTCCAGTCTTGTACTTTCTGGATGCGTCAGGGAGAAGGTGCTGAGCGCGACGGCGTTGAGTTGGCACTTGGTAGCGGGGGCGATTGCATGCAGGAGGCCGGCCAGACTGCATGTGTGCCAGCCAAACACAAACACTCAGACGTCAAACAACAGTACAGTACAGTTAGGCGCCGATGCATCACAGTGAGACAGCACGGGCGGCATGCTGCGAGCAATGAGGCGCCTGCGCTGTTCCAGTACATGATGGGACACGCAGGCAAGGTTGTGCGTGCAACATGAAGTAGGCTTTGAACACCACAAATAAGCACATTATATGAACATCTACAGACATTGAATGTAACGGGTGCAGGGGATGTCCGTCATTTTGCACTTGTGAAGCAACATTACAACTGCATGAATGAGCCGCGCTCAGCCGTGATGCACCTTCACGGCAGCTGTGCAGCCAACTGCGTTTGCCTGAACCCCGGCAATCCATTTGCCCAAGACGGGCGGTAAAAACTAGGGGGGGCTGGAGCGTAATTCACTTATGAAAGACCGCGAAATACTTGGTCAGAAGACTTGCAGGTGTGGCCTCACCTTCGCCTTTCCATCACAACCCAGATACTATCGTGCTCAAGTGTTGCTTGGTCTCGTCCCTCATGCACTTGCTCGTGCTTCCACAATTTGTAAAACGTGGAAGAAAACTAGAAAACAATATCCGAAAGTCCAGGATGCATTAAATAGTCTCTAGTACCGTTCCTCATGCTGCGTTTGAAGCTTTCGTACTGATGGAGTACAGCATGGAAGGCCAAGAGGGAAGGGCACATGTCGATGTCGAAATATGGTAGATCGTTACGGTGGTATTGGCCAAGCACAATGCACTCCCCCGTCTGTGTAGTGGAAGGATGGGGATGTGCGCAGTTGTCTAGTCCTGTCGACCCCTGAGCCAAAGATCGGCAACCTTCATGGGACACCCTGTTTTGACGAGTCAGCGAGAGACAGCGAAGCACCCGGTAAGTAAAAGAACTACCCACTGCAAAGGCAAGATGCGCTTTGACTCGGGCGAGAAGGCTCTGGATGCGGACAGGGCTGGTAACAATACAACTACACACACCGCTGCGAGTAATCGCGTGCACTGGCGAGTGAAATACGACAGTCAAGATTCATGTATTCATCGCATCACGATAGATCATTCCTCGCTTGCTAAACATATCATGTCGTCCAAGCTTGAAACTTAAACATCACGCTTCTCGTACTGCTCGGTACGACCTTGCTCCTCCTCGGCCTGCCTCTGCTTCTCGTCGATCACCTCATCCTGGGCATCGGCGTCCTTGTTGCCGTACAGACCAATCCTGTACCAAGGGAGGTCGAAAAGCCTGTCCATGGACTCGAGAGTGCGGCCCGAGGTCTCGGGGACGAACAGCCAGACCCAGAGGCCACCGACAAAGGTGACGGCGGCAAAGCACCAAAAGGTACCCTTGGGGGAAATACCACCATCACTAACGGGCAGCAGCATGTTGGGCACCGCACGCGAGTTGCCGTACTGGTTGGCAAAGTGGAGCGTCATGGACCACGAGGTGGCCAGGGCACGGATGCGGAGAGGGAACAGCTCGGCGGTCAGGAGGTACTGCATCGTGTTCCAGCCGAGTGCCCAGCCCATGCCGGAGATGTAAATCATGGCAATCGCGCCGCGGCTCGCGGGCTTGAGGCTCTCGGGCAGGACCCAGCTGTCGTCGACGCCGAGCTTGGGAGCAGCAGTGAGGAAACCGGCCACGTAGATCATGGCGACGCACTGGAGGGTGATGCCGATGAGCAAGGAGCGCTTTCGGCCGATGACATCGACCAGGAATAGGGCGCAGCTAATGGCAGCAATGAGCTTGACGATACCAAAGACAGCCGTCACCAGAAGCCCCTCGCTCTCGCCGGCAACACCAATGAGGGCGAAGAGGTCCTGGGCGTAGAGGGTGATGGAGCCAGCACCAGACCACTGGGAAAGGAACTGGACCATGGAGGCCAACCACAATCGGTAGAGGTTGCTCTTGTTCATGAACATCTCCTTGAGCTTGCCGGCCCAGCCGACACCGCGGGTGGCCTCCTTCTCCATCTCGTGGGCGTTGACGATTTCCTGGATACAGTTGCGGACGTAGTCGCCGCTGGGATCCTGCTTGCGGAGCTTGCCCAGGGACTTGGCAGCCTGGTCAATCTTGCCCTGCTTCACGAGGAAGCGGGGTGACTCGTATTGGAAGAAGGACAGGATGAAGGCAATGCCGGCAAAGATGATGTGCAAGCTGGTGGGTACGAGCCATTGCTTGTGGCTCTCGCTGGAGATGTGAAGGTGGGCACCGTAGTTGGCAAAGTAGGCAAGCACGATTCCGATGTACACCTATGAGGTTATCAGTGTCATGTTCAGAGAGCGGGCGATGCGCGCAGGTTGACTCACAGCACCGGTGAAGAAACAGGTGCAAACACCACGGACCGAGGCGGGAGCTACTTCTGCCAAGTAGACAGGACCGACAACAGGCGTCATACCAACGCCGAGACCAGCAATGAAACGGCCGGCGTAGATGCCACCAAGGTTGCCCTTGACGCCAGTGACCATAAAGATGGCGATGCCAACAGCCCAGATAGTCGTCAGAACACGCGTAGCCCAGATACGGCCAATGCGATCGCAGATAGTGAAGGCAATGAGGGCACCTCCGACGGAACCAATCTGAACCATGGCCGAGACATTGGCCTTGATGTTGGCCTGTTCGACAGTCGAAAAAGACTCATAGTCGATCGCCTCCTGGAAGTCGTGCGAGTTGAAGGCACCGGTGATCAGGCCCTCGTCGATACCACGAGCGGCTCCGAGCAGGCCGAAGGAGACAACAGCGAACCACAGGCGCCAGTTGAAAGCGCCTTCGGGCTCGCCGGTGTTCTTCAGGCGAAAGATGTTGACGGGCTTCTTGACACCACCAGCCATGTTGACGGTCTTGTGAGACAGTTGGGCGAAAGGGTGAATGGAGGGGAGGTAGCTCGGACACCAAAGGGGAGTAGACCAGTTGGGGGGACCAGATCGGCTCGTCTTATATACCCAAGAGAGTGCCACGAGGTGAGCGAGGTCCACGTAAGTTAGGCGCCAGGCAGGCTCCCTCCCTCCCCGTTCGCCGACTCACCCCATACGGGGTCCCAGCAAACCCCTCACTGAATGTCGTTTCTCCATGATAGGGGCAGCGTATAAGTCTAAATCCTCCCTAGGATTGTTGCATGAGGTCCCATCATAGATGGGGGGATTACTGCCATGGCCACTAGTGGCACCCCGGAGGTTGGAGAAACAGTGATCTTGTGGACTACTCCGCGGGGCCCCCGACGGAGGGTGGGATATTTGGAGAACTAGTCCATGCGGGACCATAAACGGCGTAGATTGGGCGGCGGCACTCGAGTCGGTCGACATTAAGCATCAAACTTTGGGGAGTCTCCGAGCAGGCCGCCGCTTGGTCCTACCCAACAAATCGCACGATGAGGCCACCTTCCAGGCTTCCACGACGTCCCCGCCCCGGGGGGAAAAAGAATCTCGGGCAGTTTCCGTTGCTAGTCGCACATTAAGATGGGTGCATTGTATGATTTTGATGGAAACATGGCGCGCAGGAATCGCTAAATTCTGACTTGAGCCAGGGGAGCCACAACGGGGACAACGCGAATGGGGGTGTGAGCGCATCCCACGCGACGTCTTGAAACTCTGCGAACGCAGCTGGTTCTTCGTGAAGAGTTTGAGTGTTGCAAGAACTGCTTCTCGCCTCCGAGTAGACTGGCGGAGAGGGCTGTGGCGGCGATCTGCACAAAGAAAACCACAATGCTTGATTGACACTTGACACTCAACTCGGCACATCTCGAAGCAAGATCAACTTCCTTTGCTTGGCATGGAAAGTTGAACCAATCAAGATTTCAGGCACCTCCAATCCCGTCAAAAGTCCGGCAAAGACGGCACATCTTGCGCGGCGGACGCGTCCACAATTCCCGGCTCTGACGGCATGGCGATAGCTGACATTGCTCCACAATGGACTACCGATGCGCAACGACGCCATGCGAGTGTCGTCTGTTATAGCGACAGCCAACGATGCCGACAAAGGTATCTTTGCAGGTATCAGAGAACCAAGACCAGACAGACGTCTCAAGTGAAGTCTAACCAGAAAGATGCAAATCTAGCAGCTTGTCAGCCAGATACATGGCATGACACCTCTCAGTGTCACGTGCAGATCTATTACCCGTCCTGGGTGGACAGCCGGTGGATCGCGAGATTCGAGAACGGCGCCTTGACACGAGCAGACTGGGGCCGTCGGGCAGTCTCCGGTACCACGCTCGGATTTCTCGCGGACATCTCGCAGATATCGTGGTTCCCCTCGTAGACCGAGACAAGTTCCTCGCCCGGACGGCATTCCAGGACCCTCGTAGCGCAGCACGATGATGTTGGGCAAATGATTGCGAGATTGGGTTGGTCCTGCCAGCGAGTTCCGACATGACTGGCCGTCACGCTGACAAGTGTTGTGTCGGGGCGTTCCCCGGCCATCTCAAGTCCACCTGTGCTTCGTGGTTTTCACCAATACCTTGCCCAAATTTCGTACTCTTCTTTGGTGCCCTTGAACTCAAAGGGCATTTCGACAATGTCCTGAAATCCTTCCTCCAGACGAGGCTCCTTGTGTCGGGAGGCGAATCCACTGAAAGCCATTGGCGGCAGCACTGATCGACCTTCGCGGTTCAAGACCTTGTTCTGTGACCGGACAGCATCGTTGTGCTGAGCAATATGTATTGGCGTCTGGAACCACACGCATCGAATTGGTATGTTGGCTTTGCGGGCCAACTCGACCCAAAGGGCTCTGGTATCGGCATCTGCATTCGTATTGTCTATTCCGGGGTCAGTACGCATCGCAGCTGTGTTGCGTTCCAGTGAACGTACCTATCACGACGGACTCGCCGTCCTGGAGATACTCCCGCGCGACCTTGATACATCTATCTCGGCTCTTCAGAATGTCCTGATTGATCCGCTCGTAGCCAAGTGGTTGAAGATGTGTCCAGAAGAACGTGCTCTTGCCAGCACCCGGCGGGCCGCAGAAGAGGACAATGTCTTGTCTGTTGGCCTTCTCAAACACCTTTTGCTCGGCAGCTGCACCATTCTCGACAAACGAAAAGCTCGCCAGATCAAAATCCCTTGAAAACTCACGGGGCTTCTCCCCCAGAAAGAATTCCTCCGGTGTCTTGTATTCTATGCCCACATTGTGCGCAAAGTTGCGATCCGAGCAGCTAAAGTCCTTTTTCGCAGCAACAGCACCCGTGATGGGGTTCGCGACGGAGGCAACTCGACCGCCGGCATCGCCCACAAAGATACTCGCACCAAGATCAATCTCGTCCTCGGAAATGTCGTAATCCTCGCACATTTCTTTCCACATGCCAACCCTGGGCTTGCGGTATAGATCCTTTGCTGTTGCTGCGTAAATGGTAGTCGGCAGATTGAGCTGATTCAAGACGCCGTTGCACTTTAGCTTGAAGTCGGATACCCGTTTCTGCGCCCCAGCCTTGGGTCCCTTGTGGTTTGCATCGAAATGAAGTGTGAGCCCGGCCTGGTTTGACAATATGACGACCCTGTATCCCTCCTCCTCATACATCTGCCGTAATCTGCCAGGGACCTGGTTGCTCCACCATTTCCAGTCAGTGGCACTGTTCGCATGTGTCTTTCCCGACGCCGTCGTGATTAGCGTGGAGTCTAGGTCAAATGCTGCGATTTTTCGCCTGACTTTTGTCGTGTCCTCAGCCTGTTCTGGCTCGTATCTACCCACGAGCAGCGTTGCAAGAGAATCGTCGTCGGGCGCTCGCTCTGTCCATGAAGTCCTTTCTTTTGGTTTCTGGGACGCAGGCGTGAAAAAGCTTGCGACAGCGCTCTCTTGCGTCCTGTCAGCGTTGCTGTCACTGGCAGAAGCTTGGGAGGAGGCGCCTACTGGTTGTGCCGCTTTGCACTTTGCGCTTGAGGGGCGGCGGGGAAATAGGCGCGTCTGAGGCTTCGCGCTTAGGAGATTTCGGTGACATATCGGAGACGATACTCTAAACATTGAAGGTCTAGGTGCTCATAAAGGCAAGTTGCACGTGTCTAGAGTTGTGAACTTGTGGTTCAGGCATGCTGAGGCGACGTGAAGTCGCTGGCGCGATAAGAGTGGAGACCGTTGAGGCAGGCCGCGCCTGCCCAGCAAAGAAACGCGAAGTCACGTGCCTCAGCGTTAGACTGAACGTTGAGCTGCTGGCATCTTCAGAACGAGCCGAAACCATATTGTGATCATCATCATCTGCTCACTGCTTCCGCCTTACCTTACCCGTACGCGACCGCAAAGCGCGACTCTTTGTTTTTCAGACCAGGCTCGATCGTCGCAACCCGACCCCCCACAAAATGTACGAGTTGTTTCTCACAGCGCTCATCGAACAGGGCGATCTTGAAGCTGCCCTCTCTGTCCTCAGCGGCATCTGCGGCATGCAGTCATGGCATTCCATCCAACGCATACTCTACTTTCAATGTGCCTCGGCAACTGGGCGCCCAGCCGGGTTTCAAAACTATAAGAGCCTCGACAAACCCCTCCGACGTGACACTGAATGGTTCCTCAAGGAGCTCAACGCCGCCCTGAGCCGGCAATCCTTCATCATGCAAGCCCGGTACGACGTTTTCAAGGATCGTGACATGGGTGCCGACGCAAAGGAGATGGACTTTGACGCCATGTCGGGCATCCTGAGGTGGACAGAATTCCCCTCGGCGCCGCAGGGTAGGCCGCACATCACGCACAGGAAGAAAATCGAGCTGTGGGAGCAGAAGAAGATTTGGTCGCTCATGGCGGACAACAGCTGCATGTTCAAGACAGAGGTGATTGACGAGTGCTATCGTTTCTACCGCGAAGACGTCGAATTCTGTCTGACACGACAATTCTTCCTCCGACCGATCGAGGACTACACCCCCGTGGAACAGCGCCAGGGGCCCACAGCGCCGCCCGTCAGCCAGCTTCCCGCCTTCGAGGACCTTACACCCGTGGACGCCCAGAATCGCTGGGTGCTGCAGGTCAAGGCGCACGTCATGAAGGAGAATGACCTCGAGGCGTCGCGGAAGGCGCAAGGACAGCTCGAAGGGATCCGGGCTGAGCTGGAGGGCGTCTTTGACTTCAAATCCATCGATCGCAAAGTGCACGATACCAGAGTCGCCCAGCCGCAACAGAACATTCAAGTGCTGCCGCAAAGAGTAATGCTAGGAAAGGTCTAGCCACGGTTTGGGTATGGACTTCGGTCCCGATTATCTGACGACAATAACTACATATGAACAGGTTGGATACACTTGGTATCAACTTAGGCGAGGCCCAGAGCCTCCAAAACATCGGTCACGCCAAGCGCATCTTCAATGGATGTGATGGCTCCCCCCGTGGTCTCATCCAAGAACTCATTCACGGCGGTGACGCCCAGGCCATCCTCCAGCATGGCGATAGCCTCACCAATGGCCTGTACGGTGCCTGGCTCAGCACCGTCCTCCAGGAGGCCAAGAGCATACTCGGCAAAGGTAACGCCTAGGGCGTCCTCAAGCTAAGGCGTGTCAGTCTTGGTGCATCTTTTCTATTGGATCCCTGAAGCGGTCATACCTTGGTCAGACCACCCCCGAGGAGTTCGTCGAGCTTCTCGGTGACCTCTGTGACACCAAGGCCAGCCTCAAGGTCGGCAATGACGTTGCCAACGTCGGTGATCAGGGAGCGCTTTTCGGCTTCTTTTCCATGTCAGTGGCTGCATCGCTGAGCAGCAGGGTCTGACTCACGCAAGGGCACGGCAAGAGCGGCGCCGACAAAGGCGAGGCTGGCGGCAATGGTGAAGCGCATGTTGACTAGGTGGATGGGGTTGTTCTTGTTGAAGGACTCGAACATGAGATGGATGATTGAAACGTTGACGGCGCGAACTGGGACAGCTCTTTATAGACGCGCTTTCTAGTCCGTTACTCAATGACATAATCTCATATACGCCAGAGCTGATATCTTCCCTCGCGCTTCATTTCCCGGAAACCACCATTGCCGCGCATCATCGCAGATCACCATCCGTTCTCGATGCAGCTTATCTTGAGGAATCACACAACCGAAACCCCACGGCACCAGCTGCCGAGACTATCAAGGGATCTGCGATTGTTCCTGAGGCCGAGTCGCCCGATGCGTGCACCACCCGAACGGCTGTGTGGTCATATATGGATGTGTGGGTTGTTGAAGATCATTGCGCCATCCGGCCTCGGATTAAGCATAGCTAGGATGCTCATTTAAACTTCCCAAGAGGTTATATCTGATATCTCATTACGTATCGCCCTGATATGCCAAAGGCCCTAGCGGCAGCTGATCCCCCGTGCATCGCCACAAGAGGCAGTCGTCCACGCCGATCTTGCGGTGTCAACGGCCACCAACGTGGGAGCGATGCGTGACAGATAAGATAAATGACATGCAGGAAACAATCTGTGTGATCTTGATCACCAAACACTTTCATGGTGGCGGACGGTGCATCAGAGTGTGGTTACCTACCCTACAGAGGCCCTTGAACCTTCGCCAGACATTATCACGCAGTCATTGATGCAAGTGTTTGATGCGACTTTCCCACTTGTATACAGATATCTCAGGATAGCTGCGCCTCTATCATGTCAAAGTTGCCATGTCTAGAGCTTCGGGCTCAGGCTGGTCCCAATTGGAGTGACGTGGATACGTCTTTGTTTTCCGTAGTTTGGCATGCATTCTCAACCACAAAAACCAAACTAGTGGACACGGTGCTAAGCCCCGGATAGCCCCTGAGTATTCGCATGTGTCCTTTCCACATGGACACTTGCGACCTGGAGCGAGATTGGGGAAGCGGACTTGTATACGAAGCCCCGGATAGCTTTGGCGACCTCCCGATGCGCATGCCAAACAGATGATGCAATGGCTTGGTGCCAGTTTACTACAACTCTGCCAAATCCTCGAGAAGCGCCACGGAGGGTTAAAGACACAAGAAAGCGATTTAAGGATTGAACCTATAATGTCGAACCAAGGCCACTGCAATTGCGAGAGTATCAAGGTGACGTTAGACCCGAGGTTACAGAAGAATACAGTCTCGTGCTTTTGGTAAGCACTTGCGTTCATTGGGTGTCTTCCGTATTTCACGAAGACGTGCGAGATGAACCTGACACTGACATTCTACAAGCTCAAACTGTCAAAGAGCGGGTGGTCGTGCGTAACGAATCACCCAGTCCACAGCGCAACTAATTGTTGATCTCGTCCAGTCTTTGCACTAAACTATATCGTGGACGAGGAGCAGGTTCAGATCCACAACATAAGGGGCACCCTCAAGACATTTATTGCGACCGCAAACTCAGGCAACAAAGTTGATGTTGGTCGCCCTACGTCCCCACTTGCGCTGTTGTTCTTGACCTACGAATCTTGAAATACTGGTCTCTTGCACAGCGCTCGTTCTGCGGTGACGGTGGTAGTCCCGTGGTGACCCGCACCCCTGCCTTCCCAGGCAAGGCCATCATCAAGGCTGTCCTGTTCGACACGGTTGCTGCACCAGCTCGGGAGATCTTCACGCACCGCCGCCCTCAATGGCAGAAGGCCGCCGATGGCGCTGAGCAAGGTTGAGCGCTATCATTTATGGCGTATGTAGTTCCAAGCGGGGATATAAGGGGGTTCACTAGATTGTCGAGCACTCTCATGTTGCGATCCTACGGCTCGCACTTGTCATCGTCTACAGCCAATGCACATGTTGTGAATACCACCCTGAATGACTCTGGAAGAAGACTACTGAAGACGGACTCAGCGTGCGGCACCCGTGAATCAAACATTATTGTTCTTGGACGAGCTACGCTGATTAAAGCGATCACCGGCGACTAGTTGTCCTCCTTGATCCGCAATCGATGTATGGCTGCTCTCGGTCGTCCAATTATGTTTCGATGGTCGGACTAGGCAATTTTCTGTGGTGGGCGTTTTCATTCAAATATCTGTGCAGCACAGAGCTCAATAACCCACACCCATCAAGAAGCTGGCCATCCCCTCCCCGAAAGTGGCTCGATGATCAAAGGACAATTAAATTACTTGCATTCTGGACACCCTCGGCCCAAGCCCGAGGTCTGGTGTCTCGAACTAATGGGCTTCGACCAAGTATAGGACCACTTCGCCGTAGGACTGACGGCATCAGCCACTGCTCTATCGTAGAGAGAGAGAGAGAGAGAGAGAGAGAGAGAGAGAGAGAGAGAGAGAGAGAGAGAGAGAGAGAGAGAGAGAGAGAGAGCTGCCAATCGCGGGGTTTCGGGTGATTGATTATGACGCCACATGGATCCCAGTTCGCGATGATTCGAGGCATCTGCGGATGTTTATACCACGCGAGCACTGGAACAGTCTGGACAGCTAGCGCTGACATGTCAGGACAGTAGGGGTCACTCTAGGTGCACAATGTCAGCTCATGTCCATTAATACAATTGCAAAGACCACGATTTGACTTGCTCCAGTCGTGAGTAGTCCAGTCTGGAACGATTACTCAATGAGTGACCTCGAACGCGACTGATCGTCATGGCAGCTATGGGTCTTTAGCTTGAGTTGGAGACAGAGAAGTGGCGCGCCATTGACGATACCTGCCGGTCTGCTTGCTGCAACAGACATGGAGTCCACGAGTCCAGACTCGGAGATCTCCCATCGTGCATATCTTACCCAACCCCCGCAGACGCCTCGGGGGTTATCCGCCTCGTGGCGTGACTTACGGACCCGACGCACCTCGCACCTCGCATCCAATCCTTCCGCATTTCCACGTGGTTGGATCGCCCCAGGCATCGCTGCGCTGGAATGTGAACTTATCCACACGACAGACTGACAGCTCCAGACCAGCAATCGGCATGTATGATCAATAGCAGTACACGTGGCCGGGTGTGCGTGCAGTGCACGATGACGGCGTTCACTATTATTGGTACGTGGGAATGCTGGCAGGCACGGCATCTGCTGGTCCCCCGAGTCCAGCATCTAAGCACCGAAAGCAGCAAGTTCAACGCCCAGAGCACGACAGACAGTACATGTCCAACTGCACACGCACTGAGGCCTGGCTGCACCTGAAATCCGCCTCTGTACTTGCTACTGCGGCTGCTGGTGCGAGTAGCCAAATCCCATCGAGAACATGCAGGGTCCGTCCGCCCTTCTGTCTTTCGTGTCGTCATTGAGCATGGTCCAGTCTGACACGACCCCTCTGCAAACCGGCAATACCCGGCGTTGGCCAGTATGGGACCTCAATACCCGGTCATCCAAGTGTAGCTTTTCCTGGGGCTCAGATGATGTCAATACCGTGGTATTGACCGTGGCATCCTGGGACCTTGATTGCGTACGCGATCCTTCCGATGTTGTAAAGGCGTGATGGCAAAGGTGTGATGGCAGCATGATCTTCGTAGGAACTATGGTCTATAAACTAGTCCCAGGTCGCCAGTCATGCACAGATAGTTTGTCAGCGGAGGAAATGCACCCAATCTGAGAGAATAGGATGTCCGTTTGCAAGAGGGTTGGCAGCCACATGACTCGCATTGGATGTCGTGCATCGTGACAGGGTGATAATTAGTCGGTCACCAGAAGATGGACCCGCCCCACTCTCCAGTCCTCTGAGGCCTCGCACAGCGATGCGTGATGTCCGGACAAGCAAAAAGCCAGGAGAGAAGCCAAAGTGGCATTGAATAGCGCGTAAACTTTTGCCCATGTATCTCTCTCGGTTTCTAGTCATCCGCTTCCTATCTACAGTGTAGGTGTAGGGCGAGAAGAGCGGAGCGAGCTCAACCGTTCGTGATGCCAAGATGAGGGGGAAACGATGGATGTTCATCCACCTTCCCCAGTTTACCATGCAACGGGGGAATCTTGTGCATTCATCACTCGATCAAGTTTATCTGCGACCGGAGTGGTTGAGTACTTTACCGAAAACCACGAATAGCCGCCGCTGAAGACCTCAAGACCACTTGAGCAGGGCGTTTAGCACTTGTTGGGGGGACTGGACCCGGCTGCATATCACCGAAAACCCCGCAATGCATCGCGGGAATTGTACCGAACGGATGCTGAGGCTCTGCCTGATCTCGGTTGGGGTTAATTACATGTGATGCGATTGTCTGTCTTGCTGTTGTGTCCTGCTGGTGCTTCAGCGTCGCAGAGGGTGCGCCTTGTCTTGCGCTTATCACTTGGCTGATGTTGCAACGGCCTACCTTGGGACCTGCTGACAGACCGTAGCAGAGGAGGGAATAGAGATGAGCAGGTGTTCAAGGCACAGTCGAGAGGGCTGCAGTAAGACTAATAACACGCATTTTTACCATCTCGAGTCTCGGTGACACCGCGACACCGAGCCTAGCAGCCAGTTGCGTGGCTAGCGAAATGGCGGGATGCTAACGGCACACCCCTCGACGCTGACAGGTATCGCGATAAGCCTGGTGCTGCCCTTTGCCATTGATTGCAGCACTTTTGATTTTCAGCTTGCCGGAAAAGGTCTTTTGGCGCTGAGGTTGGTACGACACGGAAACGAGATCGAGTGAATGGACAACGGGTGATCCAGCGTCTTTAAGCGTTAGCCTTTACGATAAACTCATTCCACCACATGCAGGCTGTCATTGTTTGCTAATGGTGACACCGATAAGGTTGAATCTGGATGCTCCAGGATGACCATTGTGAGATTCACTTACTATTATTATTGGATTGCGTAGGCGAAGGAACTTGAAAGTTCCAAGAGAACGATCGGGCCTCTGATGCGGCGAGGCTTGCGCGGTTGTTCTTGGCTCGATGCGCCCGAGCCTTGTGTGGTATCTTGTCAGCATCACTCTCGCCTCTGCCAAGACCCGTGACTCTGCCTGCGGTCGCATTCGCCGAGATGACTGGGCGCAGTGCGTGGCAACAAGTAAGGCAGATTGGTGAACCAAACGTGGAAAAAGCAGCGGATCGATACTATTCAGCTGTAGACTGACCAAACTCAATGCCGACCTATCATCATTATTATGGCACATGGACGACAAGGAGATGATAGCTGCCGTGGTATCGCTGGAAGATAATGAAAGACGCGCCTGGACGCCGATCCTCCTGATGCACCCGGCCCTCCTCCCTTTCTGAGATGGACTGGACACACCCCCCTCCTCTATCTCCCCGCGCAGCGCAACAGGAACCGCCAGCCCGCCACCACCGGTACCAACCACCACCAGCAAAGTCCTTCAAAAGCATCGATCCATCCTCCCGCCCGATTCCCGCGGACCCTTGAATTCTCCTTCCCTCCCATTCACCATATCTCACAACACAGCAAAAATACGCGACACCGAAGCACGCCCGAAGAATACAGTCGCGGGTGAAGGCACACTCAATACACTGGACAACCGCACGCAGCCGAGAAGAGCAAGCGGACCGAACACGGACGCCTCCAGCGCTGGTCGCATCATCACCACGACAACGACAACCACCACCGCCGACACCAATACCAACACCAACACCACATCGCCCTCATCATCTACCGTCAATCCCGCAACGTCCGTCGATCCACCTGCTGCTGCTGTTTCCTCCACTTCATCAGCGTCGACGCAGAACATAAACGCGTCCACCATGTCTGGCGCACAATACCATGAGATGAGCTGGGTGCAACCCATCGATATTGACGACGAGGACCTCACATTCGGCGGCAAGTCCCTGAGCGAGTGGCACGAGGAAGACCGTCGCCGCTTCAGCAGTGCCAGCTCATGCGCGTCGTCGCATCACTACGCCCACTCCACATCCTCACAAGACGAGGAGGAGGAGAGGAGAGGTCGTGAACGTGTCAGGAGAAGCCACCACAACGGGAAGAAGAAGGCACAATGACGCCTTGCTTCCGTTCGTGATGAGTAGGAGGAGACCAAGCGCTTAAGCCGCTCTTCCTGTGCGGACCACCTTGCTTTGGATTTTCTGCATCATTCTTCTTTTTTACCCTGCACCCACCCACCCGGCATTAGACACTCACTCATTGGGGACGGCGTTGTTTTGGCCTTTGTTGTTCCTGCATTTCTTGGGCGGAGGAGCATTTTCTCTCATGATACCAGGAATCACTGTTTGTTTTTGGGCTTGGCTGAGTGCATGCAACTAGACTGCGCGCGCACCAGGACGCATTTTGAGCATGAGCTGGCAACATGCTCACTGAATGGCAGAAATACCATGAATTACCTTTTGATTACCATGTACTGTTTGCGTGACCTTGCAGCAACGTACAACCCCCCTTACCCCCCCAAAGCGGTGTGAGCGCAGATTTCTAGTACAGTCGCGACTCGTAGCTTTGAATCACTCAAGGGCGATCTCCCGCCGGTCTCGGTGAGCAGCACAGCTGCCGCCGCGGCGAGAGAAAAGAGTGGGCCAGCCACAGAGTCAGTCACCAGACCGGCGGCCACTGCCACCCATCGACGTCATCGACGGGCGGAGACAAGAAGTGCATGGTGGGATCATGGGAATCTGCCCTCCGCGCATCGAGGGGCAGCTGGTCTGACAGACGTGTCATCCTGACGATACGACTGACTGCCCAACATTCGGTTTCCCCTTGGGGTAAGGACGTGTCCATAGTAATGGCCGAGCCACTCTTGGCCTTACGCATTCTGTGGTCACCGGTACGACATGCTCGTATGATCAATGTTCTCTATATGCCAATTGCCCATGTATTCTCGTATTTGCTTGCCCATCGAGCCCTGGTCTACAAAGTCCCCTGGGTCTTGTATATTTATCTTTACACGGATATCTGTCTACACTATCTAGAAAAGTCCATTTCAACCAGCCATGCGTCCTCGAGACGGAGCTTGGTCTCGCCTAGCAGGTTGCAGTTCTCATGGCCCCATTTGCGCCTGTATACCTCCCGCCCAGCTTCTGTCATAACCTCGATGCCTTCGGCGATACCACGCGAGTGATAATAGAATGGTTCGCCCTGGCCCCCACGCTGACCAGTCTGCCACACATTCCGATCCCGAGAATGCTTGTAATGAAACATGTCGTTGGCCGTGGCTTGTAGTTTGTGAAAGTAGGCCAGGTCGGGCGATTCGTCGCGCTTGCTGGCCTTCTGCTCCCTTCTCGTCTTCTCCTCTGGCGGTGGCGGTGCCGGATTCGAGTCGACAAATCGGACTGGAACGTTGGGGTCGCGGTACAGGGCGAGTAGGTTCTCGAGCGCGGCGCCGACGTCTGTGATGATGCCTGCACGCGTGTCCTTGATAGACCACCTGTGCATATGCAAGCGCGTGTGCATATCGCAGTCGGTGACGTAGTACGGGATGAACGTGTCCCACCCGCCGACCTCGTCGTACGCCTCGCGGTTGACGAGCGTGAGGTGATCGTACGCGAAGAAACGGGCCGCCCAGCGGTCATCCATGTGAATGGTGTGGTTCAGCTCCTTGAGGCACAGCTCGTATACGGTCTTGTACTCGGGATCCGTCGCGGGAGGCGTGTGCTCGTTGCCGTCCTCATACGAAAGCACCAGGACGTCCATGTGGGACCAGAAATAGTATGGCCAGTCGTTCTCGTGCGCGAGGTGCGTGTAGAAATTCTGTAACTGCGCAAAGTTCATGAGCACGGGCGCCCGGACCACGTTGACGCCCAGCCTCTGCATCTCCTCGTGGTTGAAGTAATAGGGGTTCTGCAGCGTGAGCTTGCCCTCGACGTTGGCTCTCTGCACGCCCGTGTTTTCCACCACGTATATCTGGTCCGCCGGCCAGCCGGCAGTAATGTAAGACACCACAGCCTGCAACACCATCGGCCAGTTCCTGGTGAAGCCGATGAAGAGAGGAGGCTTGTAGTCCAACCCATACTTCTTGTGCACATCCTTCTTGGGCATATTCCATTTCGGTATAGGCGGCGGTGCCTCGGTCGCCAGCGAGGGGAATGGGTCTTTCACCGGGGGCGGCACCCATTCTGGTTCTGGCCGGTATTTCACGTCTGGTCTGTTATCAGCATTGGGGTCTTCGGGAGGCTGGCCGCCCCGCCAGAAGGCCGGCTTCTCGAGATATCGGTTCAGATAGCCTCGCGCTTGGTCTCGTCTCGGTTGGTCGGACGCGAAGAGTATGAATATGAGTATGAGCAAGGCAAACGCCACGAGAATCAGGCGACGGCTGCGAAAGAGGAACATGCTCGGTTTTGGGTGACCCCTTTTGGGGTCGACGTCGGTAGGACGGCCGGGTCGGGAGCAGCGTCAGTCAGGCAAGGTGGTCCAGGCGGGAGCCTGGGTCGCAGCGAACTGCACCGAAGACCAAGTACGGTCCGATTAACGTAGTTGTGCCGCTTATCGCTCGGTCGCGTGGTGATTTGCAGTGATCGACGCGTCTCGGCCTCTCAGGGCATGTTTGGCGAGTGGCCGCTTGCTGAGACTCTGGGTAGCAACTGATCGAGGAACCCTTCGCTTTGCTTTCTGCTGTGCTGGAAAGATTGTCCGGAGCGATGCCGAGCTCTGTATGGGCGATTGCGAACGGGGTTGATGATGCTGCCGTTTCTGAAGATGCGCAAAGATGCGCGTAAGCGCCCTGCAGGACGGACAGGCATGCAGGGTAGGTGGGCCAGACTTGGAAGCCTGGGGCTTGGCATGCGCCGGGCCTGCTCCAGCCCTATCCGCAGTCGTGCTGATTTGCCGCGGTTGCGTGTTGCCGTCCGGTGTCCGTGCCCGGTGTGAGCTGCTAAAGAATGAGGCTATTCGCAAGGTTGCTTATCCATTCCCTTGCATGTCGAAATTTTCACACACGTATTCGTTTTTATTACTCGCACTCACGTTCGTCCGTGCGCACATCCAGTTTCGGGAAAATCAGGGCTCAGGAGACTGGCGTGTCACCGCCATCGTGATTGATTCTAGCCTAGCTCTGGCATTCCAGTCATAGCTCCAGCTCCTGGGTCAACTGAAGCTTGTTTGTCTGCGCCGTGCATGCCAAACGCGCGTTCTGTGCGGCTTGTACAATTGACAGCTGCGTAGCCTGGCTCCTAGTTCCGAGTTTCCACATCATCAACAAAGCCCCTGACAAACGAGAAAGGCTATTTTCTTGCTCAGGCACCGGAACGAGATCCACGCATGGGAGACGATCGGACCCGCCCATCGGACCTCGACACCGGCAGCGTCGGCCGAAAGTGGCATTGCGCGGCTCTCTGATGCCGGCGAAAAAGTCATACATGCGTCAAGTTTCACAATTGATGAGATGAGAGTTATTGAAACTGTGATCCAGCTGCGGATTGCTGCCGTCCCTCAGCCCGCCATTTGACTTTTGACAGCCAGGTCAGCAGGTTCGTCTGCCGCTCGCCAGCTCGCCAATCATGGCCTGTATTCCTCTGTTGGATGGTAGTCGAGACTGCGAATGAATGTGATGGCTGACGCCACTTGTCTCGGTCCCGTGTATCCCGCGAGTGACAGCACGCACCTCTGGCAGCAATTTAGCGCAGCACCGCTCGATTTCTGCCCTGTTGAATGGATCCTGCCCGTGGACGTCTCTGCTTGATGGCGTGAACGTCGTCGTCATATATTTGACCAGACATGCTGTAGTCATGGACTAGAGTCGTCCCGCGCAGCAAATACTTGGGATCAATTGCAAGCAGGTGATTCCATTGAGGCGCACACGTGTGTGCTGTCCATGGGCCATGCCAATCCATCCGGTGCCGGACAATTCGTCGCCAATGGATGGACGATCATTGATCGCTCGCTACCTAACCTTGGGACAGCGCTGGCGGCAGACGCAGAGCTACTGCAAGCCCCCAACTGCCGACATTCCCACTGCCCTCACTGCCACGCCATGACGGTTATCACTGTACATCACCGCAGTGGAACAAGCAGATATTACTCCTGCGGCAATGATTTCAGTGACACCCGCCTGATCCGTCCAGCGCCTCGGCGTCTGCAACTGAATGACATTTCAGGCCCAACGAGGCCCACTGATATGAGCATTCCTTTTTCTTTTCTTTTCAGTCAGTGCGCCAGCGCAAGGCTAAGCTTTCTCCTGCCGCACTCCATTGGCAAGGGTGCTTCCGGGCGCTGATCGGGCATCCATCACCTCGCGAGCGTGGAGCTTGCTAGTCATGCACCAGCAAATCTCTCCTTGATGATTCCACAAGCTTGCGTATTGGCATTGCTATAGAACATGTATTAAAAGGAAATCCTGCCCGACCCTAGTCTGGTCTTCGCCCCCCCCTTGTGGCATTGAAAAGCCAACGCATCCCATCTAGCCTCACTCACCCATCTGCCAGTTACAGACAGACAGCCATTGTCCTGAGACAAAGCAACGCCATCCAAGGGCCATACAACAGTGACATTGACGCATCCACCGTCGCTTGTCTCGCATCACTACGCTCGCCAGCTTTTAATAGTCCACCGGCGCCCACACACCTGGTGTGCCCAGTAATTACTCTTCAGCTCCAACGACAGCATTTGCCAACGTGCCAGTGCCCCGCCACAATCAATACACCAAAATGTTCAACCGTTTCCGTCGAGCATCTTCCTCCTCCACTGAGAGCGTACCGACACCTGCTCGCCGCCATTCTCTCGCCTGTGAACCCGACCATTCCTGTGAAGGACTCAGCGCTAGCGACATCAGGCAACTTTGGAGGTGCATGCTAGAGCTCCAGGAGCGATATGGTTGCTACCACTCGGCCAGAATCGACGTCGCCATGGAAGCGGGTGATGAGGGTGTGGATTACATGCGTACGTTTTGCTCCCATGATTTCAACATGATTTCAATGTCCAATATCAGTACTGACTCTACATGAACAGCCAACCGCTTCATCATCGACACCCTGAACAACTCCGTCCTTGATTCCCTGCCTGAGGAAGGCTGGGAGCTGCTGGACAAATGCCTGCACCCCGAGTCGTCCCTCAAGAAATGATATGCTCGACCACTCACTCCGATAATCAACACGTCTCCCCTTCCGATACCTTGGTTCTTTCTTCTCATCACAATTGGCATTTCGGGCGTTCACAGCATACCTTTTTGGGCCACATTTCACTTCACGGATACCCCCTTTGACTCATCGCGCTCGTCGCGCTACTTGATTTACAGCATATGTCTTTACAAATTCACAAATACCTATTCTTGTGGCACAGTTTGCACTACAACGTGACCTTCATCAGAGGGTGATTTTCGCCGCCCATGTAGCGGCACTGAATCTGCATGCTCCTCAGCACGCGGCCCTTGACACCCTCATCCTCAATGTCCTGCCCCATAAACCCGCCATGCGTGCTCGTAAACGTGTACGGCTGCAGGACAGTCCACATCCGCAGCAGCTCATCCGCAGAGAGCGGTATCATGTTCGGGATGCTCCACTGAAAGGTGAATGTGTTCCTGTCCGGCGGCGGCGGGACGTGGGTGGTGTCCTCGCCGAGGGCGTTGACCGACCAGTCGCCGAGACCGGAGGGCGTGGTGAGGATCGTGTCGGCAATCAGCAACCGGCCTTGCCAGAGCAGGACTAGAGACCCGGGGAAGTGACCCCCCATTTTGATCACCTTGGTGCCAAAGATGTCTGTCTCTGTTTCGGTGATGAGCTTGCGATGCGCACTCGGCATCGTCGTCCAGGAGGCATCCTCCGCCGCCACGTACACGGGACACGCAAAGGCGCGCGCCCACTGGACGTGCGTGGTGTAGAAATGGGGATGGCTGATGACAATGGCCCGGAGGCCGCCCATGTCCTTGATCCTCTGAATGGTGGCCTCGTCGAGTAGGGTGATGCAGTCCCAGAGGACGTTGCCCTGGGGCGTCCGGACGATGATGCATCGCTGGCCTATGCCCACCTGCGGCACCGTCTTGACAAAGACGAGCCGCTCCTCGGCCTCGTACACCTCGAATTGATTGCGATGGCCCTGGGACGAGCTGCAGATGGCCTGCAGCGTGGTGAACGACTGCCCCGACCGAGGGACGTATTGCCTTACGTCATCGCAAATGTGGCATGTCTTGATCTGCTGCCGATCCGTCGCGGGGAATTGGGTGCCACAGGCTGTGCAGAGGAGGAGCCGGGAAGAGAGGCTTTGATCATAGGGCTCTGGGTATTCCATATTGCTTGCTCTGGACTGCGCCTGTTCTGGCAATATCCTGACGATGGTTTGGAGTACTTGATAGCTTAAATGGATGCCGTATTGCTGACAATTCTCAAGTGAATTCCGCCGGTCTCGGGGCAGCCAGCCAACCCCACGTTAGCGGCTCCCCACACGAGGTGGTCACTCTCATAGTGATTCTGGATTCTTTGTACGCACAAGAATTGTAAGCGAAAAATTGTATGACATGAATTACTTCTAGCAAAGCATTCGAATACACGCTGCCTTTGATGCTCCGTGTCCTCCGATCACGGTGGCAAGTCACCCCAACTCCATGTTGCCGTGTCCCTATAGCATGCAATAGACTTTCACCGCGCCTCCCACATTTGGCTTCCCATGGCAATGATACGGTTGAAAAGGTCGTCTCGTATCGTGACGGCCGTCAGTTGGAATTCCTCGCCCGACTTGGTTCGGATGATTATGCCATCCACAACCTCCTTGCCCGTGGCCCAACCGACCATCAGCTTGCTCTTCCAGCCCAGACCGCCCATCTTCTTGAGCTCCGAGATGTCGGCGATGGCGACCGTCCACGCTGGGTTGACGTCGTCAATGCTCGCCGTCCAGCTGAGAGCTGGCGTTGTCGCGCTTGATGTGATGTACGCATGTCCCTTCTTACCTCTGCACCGAGCAGGGAAGGTGACTGGGCCCCTGGGAGGCCACGGGTTGGGGCCCCTGACAGCACCAAGACGGTTCTTGGCGTGTTTGGCGCCCACCTTGGCTTTCGCCTTGTCGGCTGTCAGGGCTGTTTGGATGCCGCCCTTGGCAGTACCCTTGAAAAGGTTCAAAATCCGACGCCCCTTTTTGGGCTTCTGCTTGCCCAGGTCGTCATAGGCATCGGCACCGGCGACGGCACCTTCGTTGGCGTCCTCCTCCGGTGGACTCTCGCTTGGTTTCACGGCGTCATCCAACTCCTCTTCGGTGACCGCTCACTTGATGTCAGTATCACTTAAACCACGTGTTATGGCATGCGTACCTAGATGATCGAGATCCTGCCCAGCGGTCGGATGAGCCTCGACAGGAGGGGGTACATCGGACGAGGGAGGAGGTGGGATCGGAGCTTGGTTCTTCTCGCCAATGCGCAAAAGAGTGACGACGAGTTGGACATTAGTCGGAATGCCGCGCAGAACGGTGTGGCGCAGTTCCAAGTACTTCGGCCAGTTAGGAACCTTGTCGTGTAAAAATTGTATGGCAGGTGTCATGACCGGATCGCCGAAGAATCCGAACCCGACGGCGAAGCCCATCCCCTTGAGGAGGATGTACGACGTGGTCAAGTACGATCCGACGAGCACAGGCAGTAAGCACGCGGCAAGGGTCAGACGCGGTCTCTGACATGGGAAAGGAGGCGTTGCATCCAGAGCATTGCCAAAGCGCTCCCAAGTGTCGACAAAGTCTGCCATGGCGTGCATCACTGGCCTTGCCTTGCTCCAGACAGCCCTCGACACAGGTTCCTTTGTGCGGTCGTGCTCGTGAGTCGGTTCATTGCCATCGGACTTGTCCTTTGCGTGCGCGACATCAGCCGTAATGTCAGTAGGGTCGGGAGTGTTGGTGCTCTTGTCGTGCTCAGGATCGCCTTGCGGGTGTTTGCCTGCTGCGGTGCTGATCACCAACTTGACTACCCGTCAGTACACATGGTCTGATGGCATCAACGAAGAAGATTCATACGCCAGAACATACAGTAGAGATACTGGTGACAAAACTGTGCGCCTCTTGCTCCACGGCTTCGCCTTCATGCTTTTCCGGAGCGCCAGTCACAGAGTCATCGGAACCCAGAACGCCGGCGGGCGGCTTCTGTAGGCCCCCCGTCTTCGAGTCGATGAGAGATGGCGGCGCTGGTGGAAAACAGTAACTTCGAGATGGAGGGTATACAATCAAAACCATCAAGAACCCAACGATTGTCGGTACCAGAATATCCAGCAACCAGGCAAGCGCGTATACGCCCAGGAACGCCCAAGTCCGCTTCTGCTCACGCCACGATCTGAGTCGGACAATGTGATTCCAGAACGAGAGCAGGCTGACAAGGATGACCATGTACATCCTCTCCAGCTGCGCTCTCAGCTTCTCGGGTGAGAACTCCTCGCCTTCTGCAATGTTCATGTCCAAGCTGGCCAAGGGTGGCTCCTCGATACTTTTGACATGGAATACTTGCTTGTTGAATCGTCGCATCAGCGTCCACAGCTCCTCATTCGCAATCCCCCCCACCAGAGGCTTTGGGGTGCCCTCATCATTCCATCCCAGATTCTTCACCTCTGTGTGGTCATGGTCCACCTGGCTAACGCCTTGCTCTTCCGTCTCTGTCGAAAGTGCCTCCTCGGCGAGTGCATGGCTAGCTGTTGGATGTTCTTCCTCGTGACTCTCCACGACCTGGGGCTGATCGCCCGATGCGGCATCGTTGGCAGGTTGTCGTGAAAGGACAGGGTCAGGGGTGGCCTGGTCCAGTCTCGACGTTGCCATACTGGGTAGACAGGTTTCTTGGCAATCGCCAAGCTGTCGGCTCACGCACGGGCTGCTGCAGCAAGGTTGTCCAGGTTTTCCTGGCAATGTACTCGGGCGTTGTAAACGGGTCTATGGGTGTGCTGGGGGAAGCTAATGGTGAAGTGAAGATTGCAAGAACACACTGGCAGGATGATGTGCATTGGGATTTGAAGTGCACGTTTGCAGTTGCCATGCTTGACGCAACCAGCACCCAACCAACTCGAGGTCTACAACTTGAACTACAGTAGCTACGTCATGCTAAGAGACTTCAACTTGGCTACGAGACTAGTAGTGATATAGTGGGGTGAGGTGACTGCCCTCTGCGTAATAGTCGTCAGATATCGAGCTGATCGGATCGACAGCGGATAGCTCCGCCCAAATCTTGCCCAATTTTCAGCCTCTAGTCCTTGATGATTGTAAAATGGGATATCGAATTGAGGTGACAAGTGGCGGTGTCGTGGACGGCGATGACCTCATTGGGCTCTGGCTGCTTTGGAGGGGAAGGTAGCTGCTTACGGCCCGCCTGGTAGTAAGATTTCACATCAGCACGTGACAGGACCGAATCATCGCTAGCCGCTTGGCTTGCTGAGAATCCCGACTTTCGCATTCATTTTATCAACGGCATGATATGTTTGTGATTTGGTCAACAGAGACGACACTTGTTTGATGAATGAATGCGCAATCCGCATTCATGTGTCGACCTTCTGGCCCTCTGATGCTGAAAGCCTGGAATCCACAAGGTTCACAAAAGCGTACCTATGCGCCTTGGACGTTTGGTGCTTTGGCCCCCTTCTTTCTTATTCACGGCTCGTCGGACGCCCTGCACATACGACCATCAATGGAGACTGTCCACTCCTCGCTCCCGACGCCATTCAAAGCGTAGAAGAAGCCCTCGGGGTCCCACTTGCTCTTGATGCAGCTCAGTTGGCGGTAGTTTCTCCCGAAAAATTCCCTCTGGAAGTTTGGCTGGCGAAAGTCGGCCTCGTTCATGTACGCACCGCTGCCCGGCGTGAGTGCCTCGATTGCGGGCATGAGCTCGTTCGTCATGAGCGCTTGATTGGCAATCATGTCCTCCCAAGGAGCCTTAAAGTCCCAGGGGGTTGTTAGGGTCGCGTGGACGAGAGCGTCGCGCCAGGCGGGGAGCACAGAGTTGCTTTTGCCGGCGGCGAAGGGGCTCACGTCGGTGCCCACGCCGATAAAGATGGCACCGGGAGTAGAACCGATGAGGCGAGTGAATGAGGTGATGTTGTTGATCGAGTCACGGGGGATGAGACGGCCGCCATACTGCGCGATGCCGACCTGGATGTTGCCCAAGGGCAGAGGTCCAAAGTACTGATCAAAGTGGGTTCGGTAGTCGGGCGCCTCCGAATACGTCTCTGTGTAGGTGATGCCGAGACTCGTCAGGCGGCGGATGAAAGGCGAGAGCATGTTGCGCACGTCGGCCTCGGTCTGATCGTAGGCAGTGAGAGGGGCGATTTGGAAAAAGTCGGCGGAGAAGTAGTAGATGACAAGGGCGCCAGCATCTACCATGTCAGCCAGCTCCTCGTGGAACGCATCAATGGCCTTGTAAAAGGCAGTCGCCTCATTCTCGGCAGACATGATAACAACTGAGGCGCCGCTGCAAGCAGCATCCGCATGGGCCTTGACGGTCATGGAGGTCACGACACCCCAGTTACCGCCACCTCCTCCGCTAAGGGCCCAGTAGAGATCTGCATTCTCCTCGCAGTTGGCCTTGACAATCTCCCCGGCGGCAGTGACGACCTCCCATTCAAGGACATTGTCAGCAGAGAGGCCAAAGGAGGTCGACAGCGCCGAGTGGCCGCCGCCTTGGGTGTAGCCTCCTGCCAAGCCAACAGTAGGGCACTCGCCACCGACAACAACAAGACCGGCTTCATGAGCCGCGTCGACGGCCTCGAATCCTTGGACACCGGCGCCGACCTTGAGCGCTTTACCGTCGGTCCGGTCTAGGATCTCAATGTCCTTCATATGGTGAGTCCAGACAGACAGAGCGCCTGCGCCGGTGGATCGGCCGTTATAGTCGTGGCCGGTGTTCCGAATGACAAAGCGGATGCTGTGCTCCTGGGCAAAGGCAATGGCAGCCTGGACATCCGCGGCTGACTCTGCGCGCACCGAGTAGACCACGTAATTGCCCAGCTCGCAGGTCCGACTCTGAGGCTGAAAAGGATCACAGCTCTGGTTCGCGAAGAAGGGAGCCATGACCGAGGACGAGTCGTCCATACTGCCTAATTAGCACTGACTGCAGGATCGGACATGAGGGGACATGAGGACACTCACTGAATTCCAGCATACTGCCACTCACTCTGGAGATAGGCGCACTTCTCGCTGTCGTAGTCGGGTTCATGGCAAGGCGAGCCCAGTGGAACAGTCGCCACAAGGTGACCGCTAACGGTCGAGTTGAGTGCCTCCCATTGAGAGATGGAAGGCCAGCAGGAGTCGTCAGGCAGGCATTTGCAGTCCTGGGCCGCGACCGCGACGGCGGCCAACAGAAGTCCAAGGAGTCCCTTCATACTGTGGTCTCGAGAGAAGGAAGAGGTCGGAAAGATCGCAAAATGCAGGACAACGTCCACCACTGGACAACCGTGGAGGTTGCACCGTGTTATATACCTGCGTCCAGGGTCCAGGAACAGCGTACGGATAGATCAGGGGTATACATGTAGGCGCGCGGGGTTCGCTGCATCTACGTATATCCGTGCGCACCTCGCTTTGGTCGCCACTCATCGTGGACAGCAAGACCATACTTGGTCTCCAACACCAGAGCAACATGTCCACCGGTCCGCGAGGACAAATGGCAAATGACTTTGCACAAATGAACCAACGCTTTTAAGATCTCGAGAGTGTGGGATCCTCCTGGAACGAGAGAGGTCATTTCGAGTCTAGGGCCCAGCTTTAGACCTCAGAGGCCAGCACAACGGGAGCCACTGCTAGATTGGGATTGCAGTTCCTTTGCCGGCCTTGGCGGACCGAGGCAGATATCTTGGAAACATTCTATCCTCACTCCCTGCGCTACAACGGTTCAACAAAGGTCAAAATGCCAAAGTCCAGAAGCGGCTGAGACGATGTGGTTGGGTGACGAAGCCTGTAGGGATCACATCCCCGACTTGGCACACTTCGGTGCGGTGCACGACCAACATGCAGCGGGGACCTTTCCCGGGGAGCCTGATTACAGGACTGGTTCTTTACTTGCAGCAGAGCGAACTGTAAGCTCCCTGCATTGTCAACCACCTGCATATAAACGTACGCAGGAGAAATTGCCTGTTTGGAGACTGCTCCTTTGCCAGTGTGGCAGGCCGGCACGAAGCATGTCTCATAAACTCAACCACCTCATCAAATTGATGTCAAAATTCCGGCCCGCGATTCTTTTTGTCGAAGAGTAATAACTCTCCTGCGACGGACGGCTGTCGACAAGACAGCATGGCCGAATCGTGGACCTACAACACGCCTCCTGGCACGCCCTCGGATGGGCCCATGATCGCTGGGCTCGCGTCGGCTTTCACGGCGTTTTCTCTCGTCGTCCTTTTGCTGCGCATATACGTCCGCACAGTCTTCGTCAAGGCCATGGGAGCAGGTAAGCGGCATTATACTCACGCATGGTCTGGTAGTTGATTGACTTTCTTTATAGACGACTGGTCTGCCTTTGTCTCCTGGGTACGCCGTTCCTTCTTGTTGCCCAAATATATACCCCCCTAACAGGCTCAGATCGGATGCTGCGGATTTGCCGTGGTCACTGTCTTTCGTCAGTCTGTCGTCGAATCGCTGTTGCGCCATTACTGATGGGATAGAAACGAAATGGGGTCTCGGTTTGTTGGAACTCGACCATCTGCCGGATGAGAACATCTACTTCTTTGGTTTCTGGCAATTTGTCGGCGCGCCATTGTGAGATGCATGCTCCGTACCTTTCATTGAAACTCCTGACCTTTCTAGTTACATTATAAGCATTCTATTCTTCAAGCTCAGTCTGCTGCTGACTTACCTGCGCGTCGTTCCAGCGGGCGTATACAGCTGGACTATCGTTACCGTCATTGGGCTCTGCTTCGCATATCACGTCTGCTTCCTCATTGTCCAGATTAACCTTTGTACCCCTGTACGCACTCCCTTTTCTTGTTGATCCCGGCTGACTGACGTTGTAGCTCGCTTTTCAATGGGATCGGTCACTATCTGGCACTTGCGTCGAGACCGTCCCCTTCTACCTCAGCATGGCCTCTCTCACCATCATCTTTGACATTGTGGTGTAGGTTCGATGGGTTGAATGTATCCTCCCTTGGCAGTACGAACTGACAGTTGGCAGTATGCTCCTCCCAGTCCCCGTCCTGCTCAAGGCTCAGATCCAGCTACGGAAGAAGCTCGTCCTCCTAACCCTTCTCGGCCTTGGCATCTTCATCACTGTCATCCAAATCTTCCGCATTCAGACCGTCGTCCGTCTCGCCAACTACCTCGACTCGGCGCCCCTTATCATGTGGTCGACTGTTGAGAACAATCTCGGCGTCATTGTCGTCTGCGTGCCAACCCTCGCACCCCTTATCAAGTACTTTGACGGAAAGGTTCGGTCCAGCCGTGACAAGTCCAATTTCACCGGGCGAAAGTACGCGACGGGTAGTAGGAACCACCAAAGTTCAAGCTTCTCGGAACAGCAGTACCAACAAGCGAGCTATTCGTTGCATAACTGGGGAGGCAAGACGAATGGCATCACGACTCTCGGCCGTGGGGTCGATCACCACGTCTCGGGGGACAAAGACGATACCGCGAGCACCGAGTGTATTTTGGAGGGCTCGGGTGGGATAGTGAAGAGGGTAGAGATGACCATCACCGAGAGCAAGATCTCACAGAGCGACAGAGATTCGGATGACTTGGCGAGGTAGCTGGAACAAGAGTGTTTACGTGGCACCACTCCTCAAGACGACCATTGTCAAGAGGCAAACAGTCAGACAGGCAGGACGCGACTGTCGTCGAGGTGCATGGCATATTCAGGTCGCGATGGACCAGTAACAACTCCGACTGTGCCAATATCACATCCGAGGTGCCTTTACAGTTTGAGTACTGATAACTGGAATTTAGTAGCCAGTCGGGTCGGTCGCGGTTGGCAGCATGAATGCTGTCGACGTATATGGACGCGCCACGTCAGAGCTTATCCAACAAGCTGCCGACCCCCCAACGCTGGGTTGAGAGTTCACTCGAGAGGAGCGGTCAGTTCGACGGAGACACTGCGGCAATCAACAGCCAGTCTGGAAGAAGGCCCTCGGGGACTGCAGTATTCGTGGTAGCATGTGAAGTTCACGTTCGCTAATCGTCTGCGGCGTGCAACGTGCCGTAGCATGTGACTCGGGAACGCTTGTTGGAGGCTCTCAACGTCGGATTGGACCTGCAATTGTGTCTCCGGCCAGATGCGCATAACAGTAAGCCACCAAATCTTCTGCATTGTGCGTGATTCGTTCCATCGCTGATGAGAGGTATTATGCCAACAGCATCTAGCCAGCGCAGCCATGCGGCCGTGCACGCAAGCAGCTGCCACCTATTACTTCTCGCGCTTCCGAGCCAAGCGAGCTGCTGCGAACTCGCCGTTTTTCGTCCTGATCCTGACTGCCCTTCCAAAGTCCCCCAAAAAGGGTCGTCCGGCTTGCCAAGTTGCGAAAAAGCTTGGTAGTATGTACAAGATGGATCTTGGATAACTACCCAGTCTAGGTACCAGCTTACCCTACATAAGGTTGAGTCACTCCCAGGCTTTGCATCCGAAAACTATCGCTGCTGTGGAATGGAAAGGATTGGAGTGTGATAGCTCGGACCAGGTATTCTGCTCCGGAGTTAAAGGAGAATCAAGGCTGTGATGCATCTGTGCCGTGCGTGGTTTGTAGCGCCTTGTCAGGCTGCCCTACCCTGCGCACAAGGGAAAACGCACAATTTTGGCCCACCTCTGCATGTAATATCTTCAAGCAGAGGCAGGGTTCTCGCATGTGCATGGCTCGGTCAACATCATGGATGCATCATTAGTATCTCCAGGCCGAATTGGGTTTCTTTACACGATGCTGATGAAGGGATCGTGGCAGGCGTGCATCTGGACCCGTTGCAATTTTCTACCATAGCCCAGGCCATAGCAAGAGACAAAACACAACAGTTCCACGCCGATGAGGAAGGTGTAAATCCGCCTATCTACCCATTGTTGTCCGGCCACAACTGTCCACGATTCAAAACAAAGCGTCGGGCTTCAAGGTTTGACGCGGCGTCCGGTCACCACGTTGTGGAAGTGCGCTAGGATTATTGCGAGTACGAGCGTCCAATTGCGCGGGGTCCGCAGTTATCAATCTGTCAGTTTCGACTCTTCGAGCGTGAGGCCCGGGGCTAAATTAGTCCAAGCGCAAACGCTATTGCCATTCTTCCATCAATTCTTCCAAGTTCCAAGACATTGGGTCGGCAGACTGGCAGAGACTTGTTAGACTCATGTTTACATTTTCGCAGCCATGTCCTTATTAGTGACTCGCAGTCTCTCTGCCGCTGATGTCAGGCCCGAAGAGATTGCAAACGCATGGAAAGCAAAGGAATCGATGTCGGTCCGTAGCCATTGGCCAATCGTCTGCTCCATATTTCACGCGGCGCGGCGGTGCAGACACCGTCCTCGGAAGGCAAGGTAGCCCTGACCTGACGACTTGTCCTGCTGTTGCTCACTCACTCACGTAACCCCCGCCATATCCATCTCGATGGAAGCTCGATCTTGAAACAATGCCCACAATACAAGTCAATGCACTCATCGCAAGTCGTCCCCATCGGATGGGCAGGCATGGAAACCGCCATGAGGAATCCAATTCGCATTGTCATGCCAGAGACCACGGCATGGACGATCCACACTTGCACGGAACCTCTATCATGCAGTGACTACTGACTAGAGAGGCAGCGTCCTCGCCAGAAAGAGGACAATGCCGGAGCTGACAGCCTGACAGCCTCACAGAGCCTGGCAGTCGGTAAGGCCCCACGAGCCGGGGTCCCGCGGGACAAAGACGATGGGCCGCGACTGTGGCACTTGACCGTGATTGGAAGGAGGATTGGCCTCACAGTGTTAACTTGTTGACTTGTGATGATGCTGTGATAATTAGGTACGTATAAGTAACTGTGAGTATTGATTAACATGGCCAGCTGAGAAGAAACAACAAGTGCAGAGTCAATTGGATCCCAGCGAATGCCCCCACGGACGTCCCAGACGATTGCCGGCCTTGTTCTGAGCTTGTCTTCTCAACGCTGGAGAAGCAACGCGGCGGCTTCGAAGGGTTTGGTGAAAGAGCCGTGTTCCTAGTCGAGTACCATGCACCCACCTCGGGCAACTCAGGCTCACCTTGAGAAGGGTCCTCAGCAGGCTAGTCGAGGCGCGCATGGCCGGGCTCCCATACCATCACGTGTCCAGGCACTTTTGACGTGAACGACATATCGCGCCCGGGTGAGGCGTTCGCAAATGAGCACGCATTGATGCATTGTCAGAAAGCGTATCTGTAGCCCTGACAAATGGGCTTGAAGGTGGCTGGCGACTCGTGTGCATGCCGTGGTGTGGAAGTCAGCGGCAAGTCCTGAGGCGCTGGCTTGTTCAAGGCATCGAGCCAGAAGAAACGGAGGGCGAAACGGTACAATTGGGTGTGGGGCTTCTGTGGCTGTTCAGACTTCAAGGTTTTCCAATCCCACCAATCAAAATTGACGGGAGGGGGTTCAGGCTCAGCGGCTACCACGTCCCGACACCACCGTCGCCTTCTCCAATCGGGGGTACAAGTGATAGATAGGAAGGAAGGAAGGAAGGAAGGAAGGAAGCAACGCAGGAAGCAAGACTGGAAGGTGGTGAATGATATCACAGATAGGATCTCAATATCCGCACATGATCGATTCGTCTTTTGCGAATGCCAGAATCAATCCCTCGTGAGCTCGAGAGAGACGGGCAAATGATGTAAGAGTTGCGAAGCGTATTTGCTGAACCGCCGTGCCAGCATACGCTGTAGAACGTCGCCCAAGTGGCTGGCTGACCTGTCTCGCTCTCCACATCGCGTCGGAGAAAACAAACAGGCAAGACCCAGCGAGCCAACTGTGAGGTCCACGACAAGAGCGGTCTCAACAGCGACGGCCACCTCATCTTCCTCGTGACCATGATCGCAGCCAGCGGCTACCGACTGTTACGAGTCAACTGGTCTCTTCACCGCGATTATTCACACTCTGGCACTCAGTGTGGATAGTCCAACGGCTTCGGCAAGCCTGTGATTGGTGTGGACGGCATCAACAACTCACCACACAGGCCTTCCGCAGCTACGCAGTCGCGCCCAACCACCCACACGTGGACCAACATCCAGCACCTTGACGGCACGCTGCGTCTGATTGCTGCTCGTTTGTCCTGTGTATAATAAGAAGACAACAGAGTGTGTTTGGCCTCAAAACTTCCCCGCGCTCGTTGCTCAAACCTGTGGCTTTCCCCCTTCCTGTCAAGGCCACTGCAGTTGTCACACCCAGACGTGACCGTTCTGGCAACGCTTCACCGGTCGGTTCCTTACCTGGGCCGCTTCATTACGGTATCGATCCCTGGTGGACGGGACCCGGACCGGGCACACCCGTGCGAGCGTACCAACAGACTCGCTCACTACGTACGTACAAGAACAACCCCCGGCGGCCGTCTGGGAGACGGCCGGAAACGGACGAACGAACGAGCAAGGAAACAGCACTAACTTGACAGGCTGTATAGCACCCTGGTCCGTGACTCCGTTTGGCGTCCCTCATCCATCCATCCGCCTGGAATTTTTTTCATTTGTGTCTGGCTCCGCCCGCGGGTGGGACTGGCGCTCCAGCAAGGTTGACCCACCAGGATCCGCAAATCCATCCATCACCTTGCAGGCGACCCGACCAGGTCGAGAAGAAAACAGCGACTGGATATCGTCTCTTCTGCCGCCTACGGAAGTTCTGCCAGAGTCCAGCGCGCGCAGCCAAGCTCTTCCGCCCCAGCTTAGCCACCTTAGCTCCCGACGCACCGGCGCCCATCCTTTGCTCTTTTGACTCGACGCTGCCCTCTCCCCCATTTCTCTCACTAACAACAACAACACCACACCAAACACCAAACCCACAGCCACGCGACGACCACCTGAACGACGGCGAACGCTGAAGTTCATCGCCCGACCTCGCGTCCTCGTTGTGACGCCCGCAGCGGCAACCTGGTCACCATGGCGACTTCGATACGACCATTGCTGCTGCCGCAAAAGGTAGAGGCGGAACGCCAGAGAATCGACCAGATGTACCACCCCAACATCGAGGAGGATCTCTTCCCCTACATGTCCTACACAACAAACTCGTCTTCCTCAGATATCGTCTCTCCGGTCACGCCAACATTCTCTACACGAGGCCACTTCCGTGGCTCCAGCTCGTCCTCGTCACTCGACCTGTCCTACTCGCAGCATCAGGAAAACCCTACGTCGCCAACACAGCCACTCACCACCAAACAGAGCAAACGACAGCTCCTGCCTGATGTGCAAGAAGAACCCTACGAGCGCGAGGAGGAGAGGAGGTCCGCGAGCTACGAAGATTCGGATTTGTACAGCTGTCTATGTAAGATGAAGCCGTGTTTGCTTGGCTATCTGTCGATTTTGCAAACTAACCACGAGCGACAGGCGACGAGCCCTGCGAGCATCGCAACAGCACCGGCAACAGTCTAACCGGCGAGCATGACATCAACTACGAGCTTGGCTTTATGAGCGATGGCGACTACTCCAGTGCATCTCGCCCCGCCAAGCAGAGCGTCGACTCTCCCTTTACGGGGCTCACAGCCCGGTTCGGATCGCGCTTCAACACCATGAAACGACTCAACACAATGTCTCGGAAGCCAAGCTTCAAATCGTCGCCGACCGCCGACATGAGCTTTGATCAGGTTCTGTCACATGGTCCTTCTAGTCGATCATCATCATTGTCATCACCGAGCCAGAGCCAGCAACACGCAAACCACGTTTACGAACTGCCATCAGCTACCCATGTCCGATCACCCCACGGTAGCATGGACAGCATCGACTCACTTGGCGAGCTGGACGATGCCACCCCACTCGACCCGCGGCTCACGTTGGAGAGGGATCGCGCAAAGGCCATCACCCCTCTGTTGCCGCCGCTGATGATGTCGCCATTGGCCCAACCGCCTGCGGAATCGCCGTTGCAATCTCCTACAATTGCACCTTCATCCGCCCGCACGGAGATTTACCAGCCCACAGCGGGCCCCAACTTCTCGCGTCCCTCCATCAGCACGAAGCCTTCAGTCTCCTCACTCCGCCACCCGACGAAGACGAGCATGGACTTGCCGATTGCTTTTCCCTCGATTATGCAGCAGCACGACGAATGGTCAGACCGGCTGGGCCACGCCAACTTTACCATCATGCCCCAGCCTTACGAGATGGAGCAGGTGGATGCGGACGCCATCAACAAATTCAGGCAGGATTGGGAGGCAGCTAAGGTGAATTACACCAAGCACATTGTTCGTACTGGGGAGAACTACGGACAGACCAGCAAGATCTACGCCCTGACAGAAGCCAAGTGGGCGGAGACGGAGAGCCGGTGGAGGGCTGCCTACGAGAGCGCGACCCAGCAGACCCTGCCAGCGAACCATGGCTACACGGCAGCGCCGCGCAGCCGCAGCAGGGGTCGTGCGCGTGGCAGGTCTGGTAGCGCCAGCGCCGCCCTGAACAGACGCCCAACCAATGACGACTATTTTGCCGACATGCAGTGGCAGCGTATCGAGGACGGGCTTCCTAGCGCTGTGCCACGCATGCTGGACGAGGGCAAGTTTCCCGCCCGGGGAGACGAGGACATTGTTGGTCCCATGTATCGAGCTGTCGCCATGGAGCGTTCGCAGAGTGAAGAAAAGCATGGCGTCAGGTTTTGGAAGAACCTGGTCGAGAGGGTCGGACTCCGCAAGTAGCTGAGCCTGCCGAGGCGCTAGCTGCCTTACAGCCGGGTTGCCATGCTTCTTTGTCCAATCTCTCCCGGACTTCCTTTCCTGCTCCGCCAGCATTGATACCCCGAACTCACATCCACTCATTTCACGACTCATTTACACACGACATGCGGCTTACCAAATCAAGGGGATTAGCAAACCCGTTTCGCACGCGGAATAGGGAGCTTTTACCATGTATATAATGACGACTTGCTTTCCTTTACTGTACATAGAGGAAAGGGGCATTCACACGGAGATGAACGGCGTTTACATAATGGACTCGCTGAGCAGAACTCGGCCAGGAAAAATAGACTCGGGCGACGAATGGTCAGCATTGGGCCACGGAGTTATTTGCATTTATTCTCACTGGCAGCACTGGTTGCTGCTGTCGAGACGCGGACACAGCCAGAGCATGGCACGGGAAAGGACAGGACAGGTAGCGCGCGGGTACAACGGCTGTCACAACACTGTTCTATGATACTATACGAAGAGGAAGCGTTCCACGGAGCGCCCTGCCAGCAGGTGGACGCAATGACGAGGGGTGGGCCACTCTCTTTGGCGGCGGATGAAGACATGATGGCTGCACAAGTGGTGCAGTCCTCCAGCCCAGAGGAAGACGTGGCTAGGAGACGGGTAGAAGAGAGCCGGGGAAGGGGAGAGGGCAACACGACGCTCCCTCCCACGACAGAGCCCAGTTGCATCCACGAATCACGAAGAAATGAATTAATACCAAAAACATTTGATACAGTACATATGCAACTGTCCACATAGTGAACCCGACTTTGCGCGCTCCATGACGAATAACAAGACCATGACTCCGCGACTGTTTTGAATAGCCTGTGCAGTGTGACGCTTAAATAGACAACTCGGCACAAATATTCTTGACGGGCCGCCTTGCGGCCCGCGTAGCTGCGAGGGCTATGCATTGTCTACTCTGGAGAGTATGACAGGCCGTCGGGAGAGCACAGTGGAGGCTGGCAATGGGTGCACAAGGAGGAGCGCCACGTGTAAGAGGGAGGTGAGACGGCGCTTGCTGCACCCGAAAATAACGAAACCCCAAACGGCGACCAACATGAATGTGCCAGGTGGAGCTGAGAAACCAAGCAAGACAGAGAGAGAGAGACGGCCTCTTTTTCTACTTGAGGAGCTTCCAGGATCCCGTCTCGGCCCAGATCCTCGCGTACCATTGGTGCAGCTCCTCCATCCACGAGGGCATCGGGCCCTTGACCCCGTCCATCTTGCCCTGGCTCGAGAACAGACAGCTCTTGAGACGCAGCTCGACCTCCTCGCGTTGCCTGTCAATGGTGGCGCTAATCTCAAAGAGGCCGTCCGAGGGTCGTAGGGGCTGGTTCCTGGGCGAGTCGCCGCAGCGCACGGTGATGGCGGTGGGTGTCTTGTCGACGACCTCAAAGTGATCCGTGATGGCGGTGCCCTTTTCGTAGGTGCTGTCTGCAAGCTGCTCGTTGGTCCAGAGGTGCTGGCTCGTCTCGGGGCCGCGCCACTTGAAGTCGAGATAGCGGCGCTGGACGGCGAAGCCTGGACGGTGTGATTAGTTTCGCTGGCTTCTTCATTCATTGAGTCCGTCCGGCCATCCGTCACTCACCCCATCCGCTCCACACGCCCCGGCAGAACTCGAGGACGAGCGGGCCGTCGTTCTGCAGCAGCTCCGCGCGGATCTTGCTAAAGGGTATGCGTTTGATGCAGACGTCCTGCGTAGCCGGGTTGCGCGAGGGGTTGTGTTTTTTGAAGAGCTTTGAGGCCCAGATGGGGTCGTTGGCGGCTAGAGGGGAGATGACGGGGTTCCGGGCGGCCAGGTAGGCGGCTGCGCTCGAAGTGCCAAGCAAACCCGTGATAACCGTGGTGCGGACGATAGCCATTGTGCGGGATGATTTGAGAGTTGAAGGTCCTCAATGTTGACCATGTGCGAAGCGATGAGAGAGTCTCATTGTCGTATCTTGGAGGTGGGCTGATAAGCGAGTGAGCGAGTGGGAACGGTGATTGGCTCATGATGTGGTAACTGGGTCCATTTCATCGTGGCAAACAAAAAATTCCATGTCAAAGGTCTACATACCCTAGAGTCAGACTTTCTACGCGCACGAGACCGATTGTTAGCGCTTCTATACTGTAGGTTGTATGCTTGTTTCTTTTTGTGATCCAGTGGAATTACACTTGGTAGAATACTCACTCAATTGAATGCGGGATTAGTTGTTAACGTGCCGCTAAGTGACTAGTGGCTGTAGAAATGATTTTGCCCCTTTTGTCCAAAAGCATGTGAACAAAATCTGTCTTTAGAAAGCATGCAATGTTAATTTGTGAAATTCCTCTTGAGCCAAATCGGAGAATTTCAAATAATCAAGCAGAGCGTCGAATGACATGCGCGGCGTGATCGACAGTGTCATTGTGGATCATAATAGGAGATCGACATGCACATGGAAACTACGAGTACATAGTCACATAGTGCACTGTATTCTCTGCTGATCTTCTGCCTTGAGAAACGTATTGCGGTCCTTGTGGAATTAAAGCAAATTATTGCAAACCCGCCTGCCTATATACTAGGTGACTTGAACTTGCGGATCTTGTATTCATGCCCTATGTGACACGTCACGTGGCATTGAGAGTGACACCTGGACGAACATTCATCCTGCCCTCTATCACGCGCATGGTACCATCACTTGACAACAAGTCGAGATTCGAGGGCGGTCTGAAGAGCTTGGAAGATCAGCATCCTGCACGTCGATGTCCCAGTGAGAGTGGCCTTGAATCCTCCGGATAAAAGCGCGGGGTGTCATGTGAGGTTGACTGACGTTGCAGTCGGCGAATCTGGGCCACAGAGGAGGCAGTGACGCCGTTCAGATACTAGGGAGAACGGGCACAAGGGACCTAGAAATACCCCATGGGAACAAGATGTGGCCCCGTGGCCAGCACGATTGCGACCCAGAGGCTCAAGCCTGCCGCGAGGAAGGCCGCCAGAGGGATTTGCTTGTCTACCAAGTAAATCCGCTGTCAGCCACGCAGCCGCATAGATTCGGGCCGATATGGCAACGCTAATGGACTTGGCTCCTAGGCGCGTTTGCTCTTTAGGTTGCCCCTTCTACAGATCCGATCAATGGCTGTCTGGAATGCCTGAATAGGAAGGTTGGGATTCGATGGCTTAGCTCGAAGCGACGCTACCCCATACTGCTCGCAACATAAGCTTTGCCAGAGACAGGGGCATGCAGCCATGATGGAGCTGATGACTGACATGTGCTGTTCTAGGGAATGCTCAAGTGACAGTGGTTGACTGGTGCAGATGCGCTCTCTCCACTTGTTCAAGGTAACGTCTCACGGATACCAAGGCACTTGATGAGGAGCACTCGACCATCAACAGAAGCATTCTGATCCTTGAACAGCTTGGCAGAAACTGTGCCAAGTAGTCTGGCCAGATGAAGGAGAAGATGGTGTCGTTGATGCCCCTACGGAGAGAGAGCACCCGACTGTCAGTATAAAGCTTGCCAAATCTCTTGAAGAGAAACGATCGTGCAACCCGACTTGAGCTTCAAATCGCAGCTACATGGGCAGCTAGTCATCGTCATGAAGTTCACTACAGTCTGTGCCAGCCTGCTGTGCCTCGGGCAGGCCAACAGCTTCGCCGTTCCTCCGCTCCAGCCTCGACAGCAGTTCAAGGCGGAAGTCTTTTCCACCGATGAAATTATTCCTACCGACAGGACTGTCAAGATCGAGTCGACCCCCGTGCCTACTGGAACCCAGGAGGTACTTCCCGATCTCCCCGATGGCGTTGCGCCGCAGACGACCGGTACTGTCTACACCGAAATTTCTTCCCGGAGGAACCCACTCTTGACAAGCTCTATTTCCGAACCACGCAAGCTTCTCACGGCTGTTGCCTCACCAACCCTGGAGGCATACGGAGCCGAGATGACTACAGTTGACATGGACAAGCGTCAGAGCGCCGATATCTTCGCCAACCCCATTGGTACCAATGGACCCCCTTCCCAGATCCCGAGGCGTAGCGACCATCCCGTCTCTCGCGGTACGATTGTCAAGAATGGCGTCCTTTCCACCAACAAGTTCTACGCTGGCTTCCACTTGGGATCTCAGACGGACCCCATCTACCCCTTCCCCTATGCCTTGCAGTGGCCTCGTGGCGGGGGCGTCGCCCGCAGCTGGGGCATCTCCATCTCGCACTCTGAGGAGCGCCAGCGCGTTTTCGGCCCCGAAAAGTTCAACGGTGCGGCCGAGTACTATCTGAACCCCGTGGGCATCCAGTCCATGATCCTGTCTGCTGTCGAACTGGGGCCGGCTACGGTGATGCAGGTCGAGGATGTCACGGCCTTCTCTGCTCGCGCCGTACTCAGGCCTAGCGCTGGTGCTGCGCCCGCCGTGTCGTTTCCTCTTGTGCAGGGCATGCCATATGTGACAGGTCAGTTCACGGGTGGACGTCCCATGATCCAGACGGGCGTTTTCTTCCGCTCCATGACGCGTGTGCAGAACGACCCCAAGTCCGGCGTGGCCAAGTACAACTTTCTCCTTGAGGATGGAACTACCTGGATCGTGTATGGATATGCGACTAGCGGCAGCATGCTGGATCTCCAGCTTGTCAACCAGGGTCTCGCACAGAGCCGCAACAGTTTCACTGGCGTCGTCCAGATTGTCAAGAACCCTGGCGGCGCTGATGGTGTGCTCGACTATGGCGCTGGCATCTATCCCACAGGAGTGCGTCTGTCCGGCTCTGTCACGGGCAGCTCTGGCAGCTACTCGTTGAACTTCAACCGCGCCGGGCACATCCAGGGCAACCTGTACATGTATGCGCTGCCTCACCACGTCGAGTCCTTCAACAGCGACACGGCTGGACGTACCCAGAACATTAGGCTGGTCACCCTCACCAAGGGCCAGGCAAGACTCGTCAGGGGCAACTCGTGGACCATGCTGGAGAACAGCATCCCTACGGGCATGGACTTCGCCCCGTGGGACGGGACGACGAAGAGGACACTGTCCAGTGCTGCTAAATCGGCCATCCTGCCCATCGCCCGCTCTGACATCTCCCAGAACATGGATGTTCAGTCCAACTTGGACTCTATGTACTTTAGTGGCAAGGCTCTGGCCAAGTTTGCTCAGATTGTCTACCTCACCAACGACCTTCTAGGCGATGCTGGCCTGGCGCAAGCCGGCCTCAACAACCTCAAGGCTGCCTTCAACCGCTTCGCCAGCAACAGGCAGAAATACCCCCTGGTTTACGAGAGCGCATGGGGTGGTGTTGTCTCTTCTGCCTCCTACACAACTGGTGACGCCAACGCGGACTTTGGCAACGCCTACTACAACGACCACCACTTCCACTATGGTTATCACATCCTGGCCGCCGCGTACATTGGGCAGCTGGACCGCAACTGGATCAGCGCCAACCGCGACTACGTCAACATGCTCGTCCGCGACGTGGCCAATCCTTCCACCTCGGACACCTGGTTCCCCCAGTGGCGTAACTTTGACTGGTACCACGGCCACTCATGGGCCCACGGACTTTACCCATCCGCTGACGGGAAGAACCAGGAGTCGTCCTCGGAGGACGCCATGGCCGCCTATGCTATCAAGATGTGGGGGACCGTCACAGGCGACGCCGCCATGGTCGCGCGCGCCAACCTCATGCTCGCCGTGCAGACGCGCTCTTTCCGCAACTACTACTACTACGAGAACAACAACCCGACGCAGCCCGCGCGCTTCACCGGCAACAAGGTTGCCGGCATCCTGTTTGAGAACAAGATCCACCACACGACCTTCTTCTCGCCGGATATCGAGGCCATCCAGGGCATTCATATGATCCCCGTCCACGGTCCGACTGCCCTGGTGCGTAGTAAGAACTTTATCCGTGAGGAATGGGACGCCTTCTTCAGCAATGGACGGGTCGACCGCTTCGACAACCCGTGGAAGGGCATCGCGTACGCGCAGTATGCGCTGGTCAACCCACAAGCTGCCTGGTCATTCTTTGCGTCCGGTAGCTTTCAGGACCGCTGGATCGATGGCGGTGCCTCCAGGTCGTGGTACATGGCGTACGCTGCTGGTGAGTAGTTTCCCTGACTTGATCCCTCGCATGCTGAAGGCGCAACTGACCTTTCTTTTCTTTAGCCCTTGGCGGTGCGTAGGCGCACAAAGACCATGAGATACGCAGGTGCACAACATTGAGGAAAGGGGTTCTGACACTTATCACTGTGGTTGCATTCCTGTGGACGGGCATGTGCCAGCAAGGTCTATGCCCGGGCACATGAGATGGCGTTGAGATATGCCCATTACCTCTCATCAGTACCATATTGAGCAAAAGATGCAATGCCCTTCGGTCTGGCCCCGAAAGTCCGTACCATTCCCCGCATGCTCCCCCAGACACCACGTTGCTGATGCATGGGCCGCGCATGATACCTGGCAGCCCTGGTCTCCTTTGAATCAGCCCCCCACCCCCCGGGCTTTTTACCCCAGATTATTGCGTCACGACTCGGCAGTAGAAGCCCCAAAAGCCAACTGAGGATTCCCTCGTGACCAAGTAGAGCGTGACACAGCTCCATCTTCCGAGAATTACTCCATGTAGTCAGCACACCGACATCTCCAAAGTCCAGACGGCAAGGGGAAAGTGCCAATCCACTCGTGGCGCTATACAATTTCGTCGAGAAGGGCATAAAAACGAGCCAGGCTCCCCCTGGCCTTATGTGCTTAACTTCCAACGCCATCAGATCTACCCGACGATATGATGCTCCAAGCAAGTCTCGCCCTCGCTGCTCTCGCCAGCTTCGTATGTGCCTCACCTGTACTCGACAAGCGTGCAATCAGCTGTGTGAGCGCTGGTGCCACGGCGACTGCCCGATGGACTGACGCTGCCGGCAAGACGTGCACCTTCACGGGCATCGTGGGTAGCAACTTTGGCGCCAGCCCTTCTGGGAGCGGAGAGTGCGTACCGCAAGCCTGAGTGGCGAAGAAAATGGCTAACACGCTCCAGCTACTCATGCAACGGTCGTTGCGGCGCCGGGTGCAGTGGTACTGCTCTGGGCAATGCCTACACGCTGGACTGCTTCTCCCACGACATCTGCTCGTACTTCAACAACGCAAGCGGCGGCGCCAGGTACGTGGCTCACAAGTTACTTCACGAAGCGGTTCTAGGTGCTAACTGGCAGTATGATAGTGATCCCAACTGCGGAGCGGCATTCAATTCTGCCATTGACGACACTGCTTTCGGCGCTGTCCGAGGATGTGGCCAGACTAACCCCAATAACGATGTCTCAAAGCCAAGCAACCAGCCCGTGTGTGTTTCATAGCTGCTCACAAAGGAGAAGGACACGAAGAGGTTTTTTAAAACGTCTTCTATCTGGGTGCCATAGCGGCGACGCCAAGAGCTTCATCATTCCGTAGAATTGCCCAAGCCTCATCCGGGCCAAGTGCTTCCTCATTCCTTGCGCCTTCAGTCATCATTCCGTACAACTGCTCAAACCTCATCAGGGCGAGCCAAAAGCTTCTATCCAAAATAACAATAGGGGTATTTCCATGATCCAACGCCGACGCAATGCCACAAAACTTTCCAATCGAACCACAAACGCCCGCGAGATAATCCATGCCAAAAAGAACCAGTAGTAAGCAAACTCCAACACAACGTGATAGTCATACCATTTGAGACCTCGTTCGTGACCTGGTGATCCGAGGGGTGCCAGGCCTGGAGGAGGGGGCCACGGTGGTTTTCTTGGCCTTCTTGGGCTTGGGTGTGGCGGTTTTCTTCGCTGCCGCGACAGTCTTGACGACTGGGGCGATTTCTTCGAGGGGTTCTTTCCAACCCACGCCCTGGGTGCTGATGCGCTCGGACCCGTCATTCTCCGAGGGAGAGGAGCTCGAGTACGCCTCGAGGTACCTAGCCTGGACGACCTCGAGCGACTCATTCTTGCCGCGGTTCTTGCGCGTGTTGGCGCTGGTGCGGCGGGCCAATTCGGCCTGCTCCAGGCGCATGGCGCTCAGGCTGGGCGCCTTTCCGCTCTTGACGGCGGTGAGTATGGCGGACTTGGTAGAAGCAACTGCGCCAGGCTGCGCACGTGCTCGCACCGATCTACGGGGAGGCGGCTTGGAGGGTGTGGCTGGCGCCTCCTTTGTGATGCGCGTTTTCTTCGCGTCGCTGCCGTTCTCCTTGTCGTCCTCCAGCTTTTCCTCCAGCTTGCGTTTGGGGGGACTGGGAGAGGCGTTGGGGCTTCTTTCGCCCAGTGGCGTGCGCGCCAGGGCAGGCTTGGACTTCGAGATGAAGGCGCGCAGATAGGCGCGGCCAGGACTGTCCAGAGCCGTAGCTTTGTCCGCCATGTGCGGGAGCTGGTTGTATAATTCAACAGCCTGTGGCTGGGGCTGTGTGTCAAGCACGATTGGTGCAGAGGGTGCTTCGACCACGTCTTGTGGGAGCAAATCTTCAGCCTGTGACTGGGTCTGGATGTCGAGTACAGTAGGTGCAGATGTGGCTTCAACCACTTCTAGTGGGAGCCAATAATCAGCCTGGGACTGGGGCTCAATGTTGTGCGTAGAGGGGGCTTTCAGCACGTCTTGTGGGAGCGATATTCCATCAGCCTGTGACTGGGGCTGGTTGTCTGGTGCAGAGGGGGCTTCAACCATTTCTTGTGGGAGCAAAGAATCAACAGCATGTGGCTGGTTCTGGCGCGGGGACATGTCGCGACCATAGGGAGAGAAGTCGGAAACCATGAGGGTATCATCATCGAAATCAATGAGAGAAAAGTCCGCGACGGTCAGGGTATCGTCGTCGGTCCTCGGTGAATGAGCTAGCGAGGCGTCATAGACGGCAAGGGTATCGTCCCTTCCCACCGTCATCGTGCTGTCTTCAGAGAAGGATTCAGCATCAGGTGCTTGTTGAGGCATGAAGTCGAGGTATCGTTTGGGAAGCTTAATCCGCACAACACAACGATCGTCCTCCAACTCGGTTGAAACCTTAAAAGCAACACCTCCACACTTTGTGTCGACCAGACGAGCAAGCTTATTGACGGCTGTATTCTGACGTGTGTCGCGGAAAATGTCGTTTCCTGGGACGTGAACAGGTCCAGCAAATGGCGAAGAGACATCAGGTGATGCACCTGCTGCGTCACCAGCACAATCCAGCTTGGAAGGTGTCACGAGAAGCGAGGCAGAAACGGAGGCAGAGCGCTCGGAATCAGTGACAGAAGGCAAACTGAAGACGCGAGACGATCGGTTCAGCACCGGTGTACAGCTCAGAGCGGGCGAGCTGTGGGCCGACTCAGACGCAATGTCGGACAAAGCAGGACGACCAAGCTCAGCGAGACGAATGCGAGGCTGGCGTGAGGCGGCCAGCAGGTACATGCAGCCTGGCCGGTAGCGAAGCGCGGTGGCGTCCTCAACGGGCTCTCCGTGCAGAGTGCGCTTGGGGCGGGCGAAGTGGTCGGGGCGCGCGGCCAGCTCATTGATCGCCATGCTGTACGCAAGCTCTATCTCGAACTCCATAGGCCGCAGATTGGCGGGAGACTCAAATGCCGTGAGCCCAGGCACCTGCTCTTCCTCAACACGCTGATGCTTTGGCGTGCTGGTCGCGTGATGCTCGTCGAAGTAGTGTGAGTCCAGGCAAGAGGTACCGTGAGTTGAGGGCGCTGAGGTGACTGAATTGCCGATGGGTTTGGCCAAAGTGGTGTAGTAAGGTCGAACAGGCTTGATCATGTTCCGAGGATTGTTGTGTGGGACAAGTGACGCAGAGGGCTTGGGAATGCGATCCCAAGGCTTTAGCAGCCGGGTGAACCACCCAGAGGGCGTTGCCAGCACCCGCCCGGGCGGGGGATCGTTCAGTGGCATGGTGAGACACTGTTCCAGAACTTGAAAGTGTGAACTTGTATCGTACTTGTCAAGTTGTCAATGTGTGCGAGAATTGTATGCAGCCAATCTCTGGAATGCGTTCTTGAGTCAGGAATTATCTTGATTGACTGATCGATCTGAAAGTGAGTGGGGGGGAAGGAAAGACATCGTCTCATGAGGGCGGGAGCGACCCATCATATATACGCGGTTGCCCCAAGTAAACAATGCCAAGGATCATTCGGCAGAACCATGGCGCTAAGCCACATTTGGCCTCACCGCCAATGTCGAGGGCTATCAAATTGAGTTCAACGTCAAGGTTTCAACAAGGTTGGAATTTACAGGCGACAAACTACCACCAAGTCTGCTCAATTGACTGTCTTCTGCGTCATTCCAAAGCCAAAGCCAAACTGAACTCCCTCCCAGCCACAAAGATGCATCAGAACAGGCGACGTGGTTTCAATTCTGGTGAGGCTTGGATCAAACGCACGGACGACTGAACTCACCAACATGCGAGTTTCTCGCTAGGCGAACTTTGCAAACAGGAATCAGGACATGAGGTTGCCGTATTTCTTGCTCTTTGACTGGTCGGTAAATGGCTGTCAAAGTTCAACGCTCGCCACCTATCAAAAATTGGTGTTGCAATCACCATCAAAGATCACTCCAGGAAGGCGAGCAACACAAAGTGCAAAGTGTACGAATTTGGACGCCGCACACGCTATAGAAACGTATGGTTGATTGCGCACCTTTTGTTTTAGTTTGGCTGCAAAGGTGTCTCAACTGATTCATTTTGCCACCCTCGTCGCTGACCAGTTGAGGCATGCATCTACCGCGTACTCATATCATCTTTCTTGTCTGGCGTAGAGAGCTCAAAGACGAGTGTTAGGCAGCGCGGGTTGTACTATGCATAAGGCTGAACATAATCACGTTTGGCAATAGTTCACGTCCTTTCCTGACTGTGTGAGCTTGTTCCAAGGCTCGTTCAAGGTGCGATATAGGCATGACGTCCGTGGTGAGACATGAGCCTATCAATTCACCAGAACTACCATCTTTGCAAAAAAGGTCCGGGCTGTTCGCCGACATCCTCTGACTACCATTGGCAACGACCAGTGGAAAAAGTTTGGCCACCGGTTCAATATTGGGCTGGCCACCACGCAGCTCAAGTATGCTCGCTCTGCCACTGGGCCTTTCGCGCTGCAGGACATGATGATGGCAGCTGACAGTGAGATGAAAAGCTTACTTCTGACAGTCTAATGTCACTGCAATGGTTACAATAGGTGGCTCGTTGATTGTTGCATCGTGGGTCATCATTGCTGCCATTCATGCTGCTGAACGGTGACACCAGCGCCTGTTTGTCATGAAATAGATGTCTTTAAATCGCCAGCAAGTCTTGCCAATGGCCAAAAAAAAAAGTGCTGGAGTTGAGTATTAAGAGGCTCTGAAGGACGAAAATGTGCCGTACATCAAACGCTTCTGTCAACCTGGGCCCTGTTGCCCTCGCGCCTCATCCACGCATGGGGAGAAACATGCTTAGTATGTGGACTGAGTACTCCATCACTTTACATTGGGCAGCTGAGATAGGGATCTCATTGACCAGATATCTCATCGTGTCGATGAAAAGGTACCCGGTAAGGGTGTCGTTTCCGATTCTGTGTCAGAGGTAGACATTAGGGTAGGTCACCCGGAGCGTACGATAAGACCTATGGTGCTCTGTAGAGAATCGCACATGAATTCCACTCAAAAACCTACCCAGAACGCACTGACTTATACTAATTTACCACCTTCCAAAGTATTCTTATAGCAACTGAGCTCAGAATACCGCATTGTAGTACTGGGCACTTTGAGTCTTTGACCAATCAAGCTATAGTTCCACCTTGAACCCTTTTGAGCCTAGCGCACATGCCCCTCCCCTCCCTCCATGACCATGAGGCTCCAGTCCCTCCCACATCGCCAACCGGCAGCTGGCAGCCTGGAAGCTCAACGTCATCAGAATAGCTGCAGGCATCGTCCTATCAATCACCGACCAAGATCTCCTGACGACAAAGCGCATCAGACAAATCATCCACGCGCATCGCACATCTCTTTGAACCAGACGACACTCTTTCCGACAAGACGCCCCGAACGGTTGCGCCGCCACAATGAACCGCCTCTTTGGTGCCAAACAAACCGGGCCCAAGCCCACCCTCAACGGCGCAATTTCCAACATTGACACCCGCGTCGCCTCCATCGACACCAAGCTCAAAGCCCTCAATGGCGAACTCTCCGCCTACCAGGAGAAGCTCGCAAAGATGCGCGAGGGGCCCGGCAAGCAGGCCATCAAGCAAAAAGCCCTCAAGGTCCTGCAGAAGCGCAAGGCTTACGAGGCCGAAAAAGACAAGCTCGAGAGCCAGGTCTGGAACATGGAGCAGGCGCAGAGCATGCAGGACAACTTGAAGAACGTTATGACCCAGGTGGACGCCATGAAAACGACCAACAAGGAGCTGCGGAAACAGTACGGCAAGATTGACATTGACAAGATCGAGCGGCTGCAGGATGACATGGCGGATCTCATGGACGTGGGCAACGACATACAGGAGAGCCTGTCGAGGGGCTACGATATCCCCGACGACGTCGACGAGACGGAGCTGGACGCAGAGCTCGAGGCGCTGGGTCTGGAGCAGGAGCTCGAGCAGGAGATGGGTGGTGCGGTGCCTGGCTTTCTACAAGACGAAGTGGTGCCTGAATTTGTGGACGAGCCACCGCAGGCAGAAGACAAGGTGAAGCAGGTGGCAGGGTGAGCGTCAGCAAGGGAGTGTGCCTTCTCTTGTCCATATTTTACGTCCACATTTTGTTTCGAGCGCAATTTGAACAGATATTAGGTATTCATCTCCGCTATCATGTATATCGTCGGCTTGGTAGTAATTTTTATGGGACAGGTATGTACCGTGAGATATGCTATACACAAGACTATTCAGTCAGTCAATCGCGGCGAAGAAGCGACTGGCTTCCTCTAGCTCGGGATCTCCGTTGCAGAAATCCCACCCCACCAGGATCGAGGCCTGGCTGCAGCAGATAAGTTTGCGTGCGTCGAACTGGAGCTTGAACACGCGACACGACGCATTGTCTGCAAAGGGCAGAGGCTGACCTGGGTGAAGCGCGTTTGCGGGTGGATTGGCGTGCAGGGTTGGAACGTTACTTGGCACTGTGTGGTGCTGATGAGATTCGGCCGGCGGCGCTGGAGTCTGTGCTAGTGGCGCAGCGGGCATGGGCGCATCACCGTCGTTATCTGTCGTCGAGGTCTGCGAGCCTTGTCTGACGGATGCCACGCCCTGGGAGGCTGCAGACCCTGCCGTAGGTGCCATGGAGATGTTCGATGCCATGCTTTCCTGCCGCTGCAGTCTGCGTGCAGTCTGTAGCCCATTTACCGCTGCCTCCAACACCAATCGCAGGTCACGCCGCATATCCTGTGATGTTTCTCGATCAATGGCCTTTTGTAAATATGTGTAATGGGCCAAAAGACCTGGGTAATTCGCCAGCGCTTGTTGCAGCATCGACGATCCAGAAAGAACGACTTGGTCTATGAGCGCGGTGTAGATTCCCGATGACAGGTAGGGCTGTGAATCATGGACGTTGGGCATTGGGAGAGAGACTTGTCCCAGACCACACGCTTGCGCGACGACGCTGCTTTGCTGAGCCAGTCTCGCCACAGGGTCGGGATTCTCTAGTTCCTCCATAGCCCGCTGGTGCGCAGCCGTAGCGGCTTCGTTCTGACGGAGACGGTGCGCCGGTTTCCAAACACCCTCTTTATCGCGCCGCCAGATGATGATGCTATGGTCGTATGAACCGGAAACGATCCGGCCATACCTCCTACCGCCACCGCCATCTGGAGGCAAACTAAGATTGCCATATGCGTGGATGTCTTCAGGTCGTGATCCGCCAGCACTGGCTTCACGGGCGCGAGGTCTTGGATCTTCAAGGTCAATGCGGCCACTGTTGACAGCCTCCAAGAAGTCTTGATTAATCCGCCTCGCATCAACGATATCCTGGTGGCGACTATAAGGCAGATCGCCAAATCCAGCTTGCAGAGTGCGCACCAGCTGTTCATGGCCCTTGAGAGTGGCGATGTTAACACCCGTCGGGGCATCGAAGATGCTGACAGCGCAGTCACTGCTGCCGCTCACGATTCTTCGGCCGTCAAATTCGACGCATGCAACTCCCTTCTCGTGTGCAGGTATGGTCATGGTGCAGGTCATGGTCGGCCAGTCCCACACCTTGACGTGCCTGTCACCAGACACCGAGACAACCTGACGCCCTCGGATGGCGATGGAATTTACGGCAGCACCATGGCCTTCCAGCCTCCCAATCATGGAGAATGGTGGTTTGATGGGAAGCTCGCGGGCCAATTCCGGCTCATACCCCATGTATTGAAGCTTCTTGACGGCTGGGAGGAACACATCAGAATCGTACCCGAGCTCACCAAATCGCAGCGGTTTTCGATTGAAGATTTTGATGCTCTTGTCCTTGGATGATGTGATCAGAACGTCCTTGTCAAACTTAACATTGAGCACAGATTCGTAATGAGCTTTGGTAATCTTCTGGAGGATCTCGCCGGTAGAGAACTTCCACACAATGATATCGGAATCACTGCTCCCTGAAACGAGTAGATCCTCGGCGGGATCTGCGTCGAATTGCAGGCATAGCACTGAACCGCGATGACCGGTCAGGGGCGCCCTCATCAGTCTCCGCGTGTGCATATTCCAAATCCTCATAGACTTGTCCCGGCTCCCACTCACGAGAAAGTTGCTATCGTACATGAGGGTATATATGCATTCGTGATGGCCTTCCTCGGGGTGTCTGGGATGTGGTAGGGTGAAGGGTACTGCTTTCCCGAGTTCCCAATTTGATTCGAGGCGCCGCCTCATGTTGTATAGGTATTTCCAGTTGATTCGATAACGGGACTCGCGCGCATCCCAAGTCCATAGAGTCGATCGTCGTAAGCGTTGGGGGTTATGTGCGGTCAAAGTGGGGGGTAATATATTCTCTGGGGTCGCACACAGGTCGCGTCGTCGTGATCGGTCTGCCGTTGAACTTCGTGATATCCCTTCCTCTCGACCCGGACCGTCTGGGAAGGCCGCAACCATGCGGCTATTCGAGAAAGAGGAGTCTGGGGAACTGAAGATGCTTCTCGACCTCCCACCAGCGCCAAAATTGCTACTGGAGTCGCCTCGTGTACGCTCACTGCTGTCGGACATGAATATATCAGTGTCGCCATCGTCCCGCGCCACCCGTCGAATCTTGCTCGAGTGCCCATCGGTACTCTGCATGCGCTGTAAATGTCCTATAGACTCTGTGAGACCGTGCGTCACCCGCTGCTCCCATTTTGTGATCTCGTTGCGCACCACCTTCCAGCCCTCGAGATGGTACATTCGCTCCCATAGTTTGTAGTCGAGAGAGAGCTCATACCAAGCTCTGCACGTGCGGAGGACATTGATCAAAGAGTCGGGTTCGAGGAAGTTGAGGATCTTGAGGCAGACTTCGGTGGGCAGATAGCGGACAAAGTCGATGTACAATCGGGGGCTTAATCGTTCGACAATCTCGCAGACGGCCGCCGTGGGCAATTGGTTTAGGAGAGCCATAGTGAGCTCTTTCTTCAGCTCAAGGGGCAGATAGGCAGCGTTCGAGGCGATCCAGGCCGGCAGGTCTTCGGTTCTGACGTTTGACAGGGCGCTCGAGAGCTCGTTGTCCCCGGAAGTTCCCAAGGGATCCTCAGAGTAGCCTTCGTCGGGCTGGTGTGTGGGGGAGAAGGTGTCCATCGTCAGTCGATCTCTCTTCGACATGATCGCGTACTTCAAGCCTTGTTTGAACGAGCATCAGGTAGTAATCGACTCGGGCCAGGTGCGGAACGGCGCTTGGGGTCGAGGCGCAAGAAGGTGACAAGAATGCGACTGGGTAGATCGAGGACAGCCTTGGAGAGAGGAGAATTGAATGCTCTTGGTAGGAGCTAAATATTCTGTGGTGGGAGTTGAGTTAGAGGGGAATGCAGAACGATAGCGGTGGTCACTGGACAGTGGCGATGATGCTATTGTTGTTGTTGTCGGCAAGCAAGCAAGGCTTTTGGCGCAAGTGACGACCCAACGCCAAATACAGGGAATGAAGGCGGCGGGCGCTAGTGCCATCTTGAGGTGGGGCAATCCGACCTCAGGGACACGGACTCCGTGAGATTAGGTCACTGTGGGATGGGAACAGTGGACACAACTGTCTACAGAGTATTTTAGTACCTGCTAGAATCAGGATGATGATACCAACAAGTATACGTACAATCGCTCACAACAAGGGACTTTTGAATGTGTTTTGCACCTATGCGCTCGATCCCGCTTCTGATTACCTTCACAAAGCTTGACTTCAAGCATTTAGCCTGGTCGTGTGCCCTAAGCGTCAAAGCATAAATTTAGCTTAACCTGGAACATATGTCAGGAATTTTTTACAAGGAGTGCTGGCTTTCTTCCGAGCGGAAGTATAGAAAACGACTTAGACGGTGTTCGCCTTTTGTTTTCGTTAGTCAGAGAAACGTTAATAGCATAATGTCGCGGTCATTATTTAAGTCAGTACTTTTGTCTGTCCTGTTTGCTTGGGTTGTTCATGTTTCACCATCCACTGAAAGTTGTAAATGTATCTGAACTTAGCAGCTATACTAGTGGTCTGCGTGAGGCGATTCATTGACCTCCTAAAAAAAGAACCTTGAGGATGGCTGCATGCGCCGCTGGCAACTAATAAGCCACAAGACTGAACACTTGCTCCCCTCGCTTGAACTAATGTCGTCCGACAGAACACAAAAAGCAGCTAGGCCAGCAGGACTATAGAAAGCGTAACACGACATCTGGAGCTAGTCTCATCAAAGACAAACTTAATTCATGCCAGGGACGCGAAATGCGGAAAAGCACGACTAATAATACTACTCGAACGTGTTCTCGTGATGGGCGATGCGCCTGACAGAGCTGCCAAGCCGGCAGTGCTCTGCAAGGTCCACTCCATGATGCGAGTCGCCCGGCAATTATTACTACGCAGCTTTCTTGATCCTTTCATGGCTATTGACCCACGAGTAGCTGGAGTGATTTGCTGGCGACACGAGTGGCTGCCTACCCACATGCACTGAACAAGATCAAACTGGGAGCCCTGGAAAGGGCTTATTAATGATGACAGTATCGACTGATTTTTGAGCGGGAGGAGGAGTCATGTTCTAGGTGCGCGCTTGGCATGTCCAGTCGTCGGCGATAAAAGAAGGGCTTTGGTGAAATTGGTGTTGCACAACCGCAGATTGGCTGGATAGCGGCGCACATCTCGTCACGTCGCCCATATGTGCATTATCACATGTCTGGCCCGTCAATAAACGTGTTCCAGCGCTCCAAGTTTGTCCCTCTTCGTGGCGGATCAGATCGGGGCTACACAAGTTTGTAAATTGAGAATGCCATAACGCATCTTGAAAGATGCCAGATGCCGCAGTTATAGGGGCTCCTTGATTAGTCCGTATGCCCCATTCATATGGCAGTTCGAGGTAAGCAGATCGTGCTGTCTACACATTACCGATGCGGTAGGTACTACATGTAGACTAGCACAGTCGGGGAGCAGCGGAGAGACCCACGGGGAGGATGCGACTCGCGAGTCGTACATTGTCGCCCAGTCGTGACTCGGCGCAAAGCTGCGCTTTAAATTTGTGAGGATAATGGGCATTAGCGCCAACTGTTAGGCGAGAATGAGACAAGCCAGCGTGAACGACGCTCCTATGTCAGAGGAACTGCGCACAGCGATGAATGGTAGAAAGGGACAACATCAGCAGCGTAGTTCAGTTAAGTAGCTATGTAGTAGATGTCAAGAAATGAAATGGCAGGCAACTGTACTTGAAGTTGGCTGTTGTCAAACCTCTTACCGACAATACGGATAGTGCTGTGATGGGTAACAAGCGGCTCGAAGACGGGACAATAGCCCAACTGACTGCCAATTTACCATCATAAAACCCGCCACGGTTACTAGCCTCCCGCGTCAACAACCAACAACTAGCCTGACCGACTTCTGATCTTGCCCTCCTAACAAGCTTTCTCCTTTTGGGACAGACTGGACCCACGTGTTCGGACTCCACCAGCGGCCAGCCACCGACCGATCAGAAGGGCGGTTCAACAACAAGTCGAACGGGCTGATGGAGACATTCTAAAAACTATCAGCAGTAATGAAGATATCTAACCATCATTGTCGCTTGCTGCTCTCCTTTTTCTCTGACCAGCCTCGTCTACGTAGTGTGCACAGGCAGGCAATCCTTCACGTTCTCGACTGACCCCTCTGCTTTTGCTGCCCTGCATCCAGTCAGCGCCCAGCCGAATCCCTTAAATTCGTAGGTCCCTGGGTGGGCAGGGCACCACAATCCGAACACCCAGAGGTCCCAGACCAGCCTGACCGGAACCCCTCCTTCTCCTGACTCCTATACGTACCCGCCCTACCCAGCCAGCCAAGCGAGGGCTGCCCAAGTCAGCACACGACATACCTTCTGCTGCATCAGCCAGCCCACCAATAAGCCAGTCATCCAGCGGACAGAGGCAGGCTTCAGTCCGCATTTGAGTTACGACGACGAACTGCGCTTTCGAATCTTACACCAAGGACGCTGGACTCCGGACTCGACGAGCTCACTTCTACCGCTGGTGCACGGCCGTGACGTGACGGACGGCCACTTTTGCGCCTCACCCTCAACACCAGGACTTCCACTCTATTCAAGGATCTACGAAAGGGGGAGTGGCAGCTCGCCTGACAGTACTTATCCAACGCCTCTCGGCCGGCAGTGACGCAGTAGCAGCTGCTTCTAGGTTGCGCCTCCCTCATCGGCCTCCGAACCCAAGGTATTCCTTGACAACATCCATCGACCGTCGCTCGACTCCCCCGAATCGCATTCAATCAACCCGACTCCCAACGGCGCGCCCTTGCTACAGGGCCGTGCCGTCAACGCATGGAATAACTAGACCACTACCACCTCACGAATCGACCATCACCACCACCGGCCCTTTGCACGCCCAAGATGAGTCGCGTAAGCCAGTTGACGGGCTCAACCGCCGTCGGTGGCTCTTCAGCCTCGCTCAGCTCGCTGAGCAGCATGACGCCTGGTCCCAACGGTCACGTTGTTCCCACCTCCAACATCATCAACCAAAAGGCCGATGCCTCACGATCATTATATCAGATTTGCGTTGCGCTCAAGAATCGACTAGCCCAGGTCCCCGACTTCGAACAATATCTCGACCAGCTCGACCCTCTCGATCCCGTTGATTCACTGTGGAATCTACTCCGAACTGGCCTGCCCCTCATTGTCATCTACAACAACGCGCTACAGCCAGAAGAGCCCCTCGACGTTGATGAAGAGAAGGTGATACAGAAGCCCAAGATTGGTATCTTCAAATTCGTTAAGGCATGCCTCGAACAACTCCAGCTGCCATCGCAAGACTGCTTCGTGGTGTCCGATGTGATGAACAACGACACCAGTGGCTTCGTCAAGGTCACCCAAGTCGTCAATTACGTCCTTGACCTCGCTGCCCAGCGAGGCAACCTCGTGCCAATACAACCATACCCTGACGACGGGCCCGCAGACCCGAGCCAGAAGACTCAAATGACATATCGTGATCACATTGTCAAGGAGCTTGTGGACACAGAACGGAAGTATGTGCAAGACTTGGAGAATCTACACGATCTCAAGACGACACTGGAACAAAATTTGGTCATTCCGGGTGATGCGGTTCACTCAATCTTCCTCAACATCAACGCCATTCTCGATTTCCAACGCAGGTTCCTCATCAGAGTGGAGACGACGAATTCAAGAGCTGCGACAAGCCAAAAATGGGGCGAGATCTTTGTGCACCACGAACCTTCCTTCAGCATTTATGAGCCCTTCATTTCCAACCAGCGAAAGGCTGCCATGACGGCACAGGCTGTATTTGACCAGATCAAGTCAATAGACCACCCTGTGGCTCTCGAGTTCAATACGTTGGATGGGTTTCTCCTGAAGCCTATGCAGCGTCTGGTCAAATACCCTCTACTTCTCAAGGTGAGTGAGATTTGATACCTGGGTACCCAAACCCCCGAAGAGCAGGCCCTGACCACCGCGTAGGACCTCCACAAAAAGACCGAGGATGAAGAAACCAAAAACGATCTTTTGGCTGGCTGTGAAGCCGCAGAGCGGGTCCTATATCGCGCCAACGAGGCCGTGAATCGCGATCTGTTGGATGAAGCTCTCGTCGATCTCAAGACACGCGTGGATGATTGGAAGAACCACAACGTCGAGTCCTTTGGCAAACTCCTCATGCATGGCGTGCACGGTGTCGCCACTGGCAAGACAGACGTTGAGAAAGACGTGCGCAGTCCCTCACACCAGATATGAGTGCCAGCTAACGTTTGCTAGTACGAAATCTATCTTTTCGAGGCAATTCTGCTATGTTGCAAGGAGGTTTCACCCAACAAGGTCAAAGACAAAAAAGACAAGACCAAGTCGACGGGCAGCAAACCCAAAAACAAGAGCGCAAAGGTCACTCTGAAGGGCAGAATCTTCATGACAAATGTCACTGATGTGGTATCCCTTTCGAAACCTGGTAAGCACTCGTCCCTACCGCAGTACACCCAACGGTACTAACGAGAACAGGTACTGGGTCGCACTGTGTCCAAATCTGGTGGAAGGGTGAGCCAGCAGTGGAAAACTTCACCATCAAGTTCCCCAAGGAAGATATCATGCGCAAGTGGGCGGATGTACTCGAGCAGCAACGCAAGGTGCACGGTGCTCGCGTATCTGCCCAATCGGGATCCATGGCAAACGACTTTGTTTGGACGAGGGACCACACAGGCGCAATAGAAAATCCGTACAAGGAGACGGATGACGAAGATGATTTCGATGGGCCCGCTACGGCACCCGCACAATTTCCAATGCCCGGCCAGCAGCCTGCCATCATGCCACGAACCTCATCCAGCTCGAGCCTGAGGCAACGCTCTGCCACAAACGACAGCTCGCAGTCCTTGGCCGGCATTGCTAGAGCACCACCGCCACGATTCCCTCTGCCGCACCCCCCGGCTCCTCTGAGCTTGAGCCTGCAGACACAGAGCAGTGGCGCCATCTCGCCAGGCTCTCGCATCGGCGACAGCTATTTCTCGCCCGTCGATAACTCCCCCGCATCCTCCCGAACCAGCACAGCTAGCGGCATGTTTCCTACATACAAGCCAGGGCAGCCTCAGGCAGTCTGGGACGAGGGCACCAAATACACGACTGCGGCTGCCCCACGAGCGCCGTCGCGCGATGGTACTTCCCCGGGTCCTCATGGCATGAATGGGCGAAATGCTCGGGGCCCGTCGCTGCCGGCGATGGCAAAACAAAACAGCGCCGCGCAGAATCAGAGAAGCCGATCATACAGTACGCCCGATATCAACGGCCCCGGCGTCCCTCGCCAGAGACAACCCAGTCAAGGTGGGGGCAATGTTCCTGCTGTGCCCGGGATTCCCCAGCATCTTCACCCTGCCCACGATAGCGGAATCCCGCGATCGCAGAATGGCTCCCCACGCAACGATCAGCCGATCCGTACGCACACGCAAAGTCCGGGTGCGCAACATCGCATGCACCAGCACTCGGGCAGCCTTGGAGGGACCATGTCGCACTTCCCTTCGCAACCAATTTATCCACGAGGGGCCACACCTAACCCATCATCCGGTGGAAACTCTCTTCGCGTTGATATGACGGCCGCCAACACGCGGACAGTGTCCCCTGGGCTTGGCACGGGCACATTCGCGCCGCCCGGCTCCAATGCGATGGGCGAGGGCGACGCACCATTCCCGACACAACTCAAGGTCAAGGTGAATCTGGATGGCGGCAACTACGTGACACTTGTCGTGGCTTTCAACATTTCGTATCAATCCTTAATTGACAGGATTGATGCCAAGCTCGCACGGTTCACAGCGAGCAGCATCGGTAAGGAGCATCTGAAGCTGCACTACCGTGACGAGGACGGTGATCTGGTCCGCATCCAGAGCGACGAGGATATCCAGCTCGCATTCTTGGAACTTCGAGAAGGCATGAAAAGCATGTACTCCGGGGGCGTGGGAGAAATTGACCTCTACTGCATTTCGGCAACTGGTGCATGAACGTCGGCGAGAGACAGACAGACGGAGAGAACGGAGGAGTTTCACGAAACATGGATCACTACACTACCAGCATCAGGTTGCACCCAACCTCAGGATACCAACGGCGCATTCGACTCGAAACAATTTTTCTTACCTACATTTTACTTTTTTGTTTTTTTTGTTTCTTTGTTTTCAGTTATGATCCCTCGTCACTCGCAAACGTTCCCCGCCGACGGCAAAGAGCAGCATAGATATACAACCTGCAGCGGCTGGCATTGAATGTTGGCAGTGGTAGCGACACAGGAGCTATGTTGTTGGCGGAGCGCCTATTAAACGACAGGTTGGGGCGAGCGCGCAGCATCGGGCCGGGCAGCGGCATTTCTTGGATGATTCAGCGGGATAATAACTAGACATTTGAGCATGGATGAAAGGGCATGAGAACGGAATATCCACATAGCGGTGTTTTTGCGGTTTTCATGTTGAATTCTAGCTTGCCAACACGGATTGATCCTCGCGTGTGGTGCCAGTGTTGCCAATAATTGTACAATGTTACAATCCTCGCACTGCAATAGCCTGTCCCGGCCAGCGGCCAGCATAGTCGGTCTATAGTACAGATTCCCAAACGCCAGTATGCAGTATCCGCCCGCTATCACAGTGTGGGTGGGCATGGGATGATGATGGCCGGCCAGCGCAGGGCCCTCACGCCAAAGTGGCCAGACTATCCCTCTCGCAGGGCCCCTTGTGACTCCTCCTCCTCCTCCTCGATGATTATGAAATCGAGCCGCCACCTCGCCCAGCTTTCGACTTGGAGCCCTGAGTGACACTGTTCTTCATGCGTCCCAGGTGGTAGTTGATCGAATTCGACGAGGTGCGTGGCGCTTTGGGTCCATCCATGCAGGCACGTAGCTGGTTCTCGATCGCGAGGCAGCCCGTGGCGTTGTAACCAGCCGAAGCCCAGCATGCTGCTAGCGTGTTAGTTTAGAGGTCTCAACCCATCTCGCAAGAGCTATTCTTCGACGCGACGACGTAGGGAGGGCAGGAGGGCGCGCGGGCGTACAGAGCATGCTTGACATAATCGTCAAACAGGGGTTCTCGACTTGTCGCTTCGGGTTGTGCACACGCAAACGTGGCAAGGGCGGGAGTCGCATGGGTTTGTGACCGGTCATGATGGCGCGCTTGGGTTCCTCGCGAGGCTGGCGAGTCGAGCTGCTGTCCCCGGCCCGCTGCTTGAAGGTGGTCGCAATACTAGTACGATCGGCGAAAAGTTTGGGTCACGTGTGTCGAAGGCACCAAGCAGTCACGTGTGGTGCAACGACATCCTGGCTAAGGCAACTTACAGTAGACTTCAGTTCACCATCGTCTACTCATTCTAATAATAGACAATATATGTTTCGCGATCGGGGATGGGTTGCATAAAGTCCTCTGTAATATAAACTACAGCTCGATATTCGGTCCTCACCTGCATTTCGACATCTTGTTGCAACATGGCCATCTCGGTATTCTACTGGCTAAGGTAGACTCGCTTCAGGACCGTTTCGATTAGTTGAATATAATTATCGACAGCGACCTCGAGTACCCGGTGCTAGAAGACCGATTCAAAAAGCGTCAACGGTGTGACGGCGTCAGAGAGGTGCGAATTCCACCCATCACCAACATGAGCGCCTCAGACCTATCAATGAGAGGGCACCACAATCAAGTACGGGTACCAGCCCCAAACAGACTAACCGGTTTTGCGTTTCAACAGCCATTGCCACCCAAAAGCCAGCGCTCAACTCAAAAGCCTAGACCGACAACGTACAACCTTATGTGCATGGGGTAAGACTGCCAACACCAAGCTCGGCGAATGTTAACTTGTATCGATTGTGGCCGTGAAGTTACCCGTCCGCGTAGACACCTGGGTCCTAGTTGTGGGTGTCGCGCTCTCGACGACCTTGGTGGCTGGTGGGACGCCGGCCGTGATGGTGGCAGAACCGTCGCCCCGCTGGCCCTAGATGCCAATGATCATCTCGCCATGTCTCCCTAGGGTGAGACCGACGGCATTGAAGGAACGAAAGTGGTTGCCAGTGGTGATGGTACCGCCAACACGGCGCGTCGTCCTCACAGACCACAGCTGGTGGATGTTGCCGTTGTACTTGTCCCAGACCTTGTGGGTGCCTCCGTCGGATTCAAAGTGTCCGTATCAGACACTGTCGGCGTTGTCGGCAGGAAGGTGGACGCCAAATGATTCCAACACGTAGTACTCGCTCTGGTGCAGAGTGTCAGTCAGAGACTTGGGTCTTTTTCTCCATAACGTACCGTCGGACCGTAGGTCCAGCCGTACAGTGCAAGGTACGTGTTCGAGTGATTTCCGGGCGTGAAGGTTCCGGAACAATTGAACTTGCTGGAGTAGCTTCAGCAAGGGAGCTCCTCGGGACGACGTGAAGACTGAGGAACTTGTGGGACACTGAAAACTACGAGCCATCGGGAGAAGGAAGACTTTACATGTCGAAGCCAGTCCGATATCCTTTGCCAATGGCATATTCCCCCCATTGGGCTCGTCCCAGTTGACGGTGAGCTCTCCTCCGCTGAGGTTCTCGGCTTCGACCACGGCCTTGTCGTTAGCCCAGTACTTGTACCAGTGGGGATTGCCCCCTTGCCTGACCATCTCATGAACGGGCTCCTCCTGGGTAGAAGGGACTCCCAGAACTCCAAGCACGAGCGGCAGCATATGGCCGAAGACTTTAGCAAGTCACATTTTGTCCAAATATGAGAACTTCAGGTCGATTTGAAATTCATGGAAACAAAGGATGCCTAGATACAAGGTCGTGTCGACCGTCTTTGTCGTCATTGAGCCATGCTTTTATGTCTCTCGAGCCGCCGTTTACTGCACAGTTACAACGACAAGTCTTCCTCACTATACCCTTCATTCCCTTGCCAACCAAGGTCCCTGACGTCCTGGACGGCAAAGTCCGGGCACGCGTGTAGCAAGGCATGTCATGGCGCCGGAATACAAGGCCATAGCATGCCCCCGGTTTATTCAAATCAAATGAAGGATGCTCAGCTGGCTGCAGGATGGCAGACCAGACAGCCCCCGCCCGAATCATAGCGGAGTGCATCAGTTGTGCTTCACCGGCAGTGAGGTGCGAGCTGGAAGCATGTTAATGGTGAGAGTCTCCGCTACTCCATATTTGGGAGAACCGTCCTGTTCCAGTCTGATCCGGCGTACATGACAAAAGATGTGCGAGGACACAGAGCAAGTGCGTTGCTTCCAGGGCACCAGACAAGATCCTCTCAACACATAGGACCGCCACAGGAGATATCGACTTTTCAGCGCGCAGAGTAAACATCCAGGTAATCTGCTTCACAAGCAGCCCTTAGAGGTGCGGATTCGCCCCAAACCGAGGGCCATGAGTCCGGGGTCATCACATCAGCCCAAAGTCCAGTCGTCTCGCCGTTACGTTGCAAATTTAACTTACCGGTGGGCGCTGTGTATATGTAGCTGCAGGACTTTGATCGTTGTGCTCCTGTCCGGTACCTATGGACATGGTCAGCCAAGATTGACTTCTAACCCCAATGTCCAGAAGCACTAGTTGTGTTAGCGGTAAGGAATCACTAGGAATGGGAACTCCTTGTTGGTCGACATCAAAAGGCGGGGTGCGCTGTTGGCTGCCAACAGCGTCTGGCCAACTCATTCTTTTCCAAATCACTTCACACTTCACACTCTGAGGTAGCTTGGAGCCAAAATGGACCCTCTGCTGCTCGTCGTTCTGCACTCCGTCCTCTTATACGTCAGACATCAGGGACAAGGTCGCCTGGCCGATCTGCTGGCCTGCGCCTTGGTGGATAGGGCCTGGCACGATGCGGCCATGCCTATCCTCTGCGGCGTTGTCTCACCCGACCTTCCCCGACTGAAAGAGTTCACGCGAATCTTCGCTATGGAATGATGCAGCCGCTACATACAGTCTCTCACACTCCGGATCCAAGGCGATACAGGGTTGAATCGTGATCCTTCTAACGGCAAGGCGCCATATCCGGACCTCCGTGCGCGTGTGCAGAGGCTGGCTTCTATGCTTAAGGACATGGACAACCTAGCCTGCTCCCCCGTCGTGGCTGCGCCGACTTCTATCTACGTTTTCTCGCGCCAAGACCTGAACACTATCCTCGAGTCTCTTCCGCCAGTTTGTATCCATATTGAGATAGACACCTAAGAAATAGACGTGTGTATGATTGACGGGGAGAAGCGTGGAATAGGTTATATCTGTCTATTGGTAGATAGTTGCTTCCCTAGCTCGTGTAGCTACGTCTGCGCACGAGGACTATATGCCCCGCCCTTTTCTATATAGGAGTGGACGACTAAGATCTTCTAAGGGTGCAGCCCGGGAACCTATCGGGACACGGCTTTATACAAATACCCAGGATTCGCTTATTACTAGTGGAATGCGGCAGGGCATATATCGGAAACCGCCGTCAGTATGGCGCTGATATAGCCGCCGCCTATGAGGCGGATCCTAATATATCGGCCTGGAGCTGCGTTATACGGACAGTAGAAAGGATAGTAGCCGTTACTAGGACCATATATCAAGACGTCTTAGGCATAACTAGCGGGCGGGACAGCAGTAGCCCTTGGTCTTGGCTGCTCGACCCGAGTAAGGTTAAGATGCTGGCCATTGGCCACACCGACCACGACGATCACAATGACACGCTCTGCGCGGCCGTAGTGCGTGCTGATATACTCAATGAGCAGTCGTGGGCGATCCCTATCCGACAGTTCTGGCCCGCCGACGTACTGGGCAGCTGGCTCGTCAGGCTGCTAGACGGACGAGAGGTCATGGGGACGAGTGCTTACCTCCACACGCTGGCGGCGGACGAAGAAGATACCTAGCTTAACCGCTGGGACGGGACTAGGCTCTCTAGAAGGGTCCTCGAAGCGCACGAGGATGCTGGTCAAGGGCGAGTCATGCCCTAGCTTGCGGGGCTAGCCGAACTTTGCGGAGGTCTTGGTGGCGTACGACCTCCCACTCTATCGCTTAAGACCCGAGAGGAGTGGCAGATGGAGAATTCAAGAAAGAGCGCCGTACACTGGTAGAGAGGGGGCAAATGTGGGCAGCGGCTGTCGGCGCCGAGAAGAGAGCCGGTAGAGATGGCTATACTTCTCTTCGCCTGATCCAAGAAGTGGCAGGCGAGGTTATTGAAGAAGGCAGCATTCTAAGGAGACTCGATTTGGACCTTGGAACGAAACGCTGGCCTTCAAAGTTCAGACCCAGCTCTGCTTAGGTCTCCAGAACGAAGTGCCTCGGAGCGGCATAGCGAGGAAGACAATTCTACGGGTAGCTCTCCACAGTTCGAACGCGTGAAAACACAGTGTGTCTATTATTGGACTGAATGGATTCATCGCAACTAGCCTAGAACTTAGAATAGCCACCGGTCGTCTTAATTGGTGAAACACCGCTGAACAGCATCTTCGTTCTAAAGAGCAGACAACGCTCCGAGAAAGAAGGCGGCGAAGCTTGACAGCCTCCCAATATACCTTTGTGCTCTCGTCACCGTCCGAGTGAGTTGCCCGGGCCGTACTCTCCACCGGCTGGAAGAGGCTTTTGAAGTGGATATATTTTCAATGTTGGGGCAGAGCTGCCACATACGACCATACCCAGTGGAAAATACGGGATCCCGTCCGCTCTCCCATAGTCAAGCCGCTGAGGGGCTGATTAGTAGTTGGGTCGGTGACGACCAGCGAATACCGGCTGTTGTATGTTTTTTGGTTCTTGACTCGTGGGCAACGGATATGTATATAATTTGAAGCAAGCGCCACAACAACCACATACGACCATACCTAGTGGAAAATACGGGATCCCGTCCGCTCTCCCATAGTCAAGCCGCTAAGGGGCTGATTAGTAGTTGGGTCGGTGACGACCAGCGAATACCGGCTGTTGTATGTTGTTGTGTTTTTGCTGTTTTTGCCTTCATCGTAACAACCCCCTTCTCCCAACAATAACCCACCTCAAGTGTGTGCTCCCTAGCGGCACTCACCGTAATATTTCTGGTTGAGCGAATTCATCAGTGGGCGTATCCTTGCTTGATTATGGTATAGAGTACCGGGTACGTGTTATTCACGCTATTGGTTTATCTTACACCGGAATAGGTTCCACATTGCAATCCATGTCTGCGCCTTGTGCAACAATCGTAGAAAATGCGAGCGGTTGATCTCTACGCCTCACTTTTCACTCAGGCTTATTTATGAGTTGCTAGACCTAGCTTAGTTCTAGGTGAGTATCTTCACCTTCAACAAGAACGACTGTCTACAAACATGCCTTCCTCATTACCACCTTGGAATTGTTATAGTATCTTTATTAAACTAAACAATGTACGATACCGCACCTTACGTACATGAAAGCAGTTGAGTCTGACAGAGTGACGGCCAGGAACAAGAAGTCGCAGCAGCCTCTGTTGACAACCTCGCCCGGTCTGCGCGTTTCGGGGTCTCGATCTTAGCTTCGCCTCTCCACGTCCGCAGCCGGGCGGCTTGATCAAGGCTCGAGTCGTTGTTCATCTGCATGGCCAGACGTTATCAACGAGACGATGCAACATCTAGCCGCTGTCTTGGATATGTGCCTTGTTCCAACCAGGCCGCCAACGGCTCGAAGTGGCACTCCAGGCCACAAGACACGTAAACGCTTTTCGTAATCAGGAATATATGCTGCGAAGTAGTCCTCCACTCGCCTGTGGCGATACAGAACGCAATCGTCGTGAAGCGCCCTATCATGGAGGCACATTGATACACTTTGGAGGTTGTGTGGCCATTCAACCAAGATGCATCTACGCTGTGTGTGGGTGTCACGTGCTGGTCACGTACACGCACAGGTACGATAGCGATAAGATAGCATTGATAACGCCGCAGCCAATCAGGCTGCGCGCACACGATCCGAGGAGCAGCCGCGCCATGCCTATTTAGGCTGGCCGACTGGCTGCCCAAGGACGTTTGAATTGATCATCCTTTTCCACCTGTTTGATCTGCCTTTAGTGCATCACACATCCAGCGGCCGTGTGGTTGAACGGAAGGTTGGGGCGGCAGCTGCATTGATTGGTGCATGACACAGACGAGCGCAAAAACGGCTGGGAATCTGCATGACCGAGATGGCCGATTCCTCGCCGAGATCAATACCCGGCGAACGTGTTCTGATATAAGCAAAGACCCCGACGATGAGCAAGCTGCTCGAATGCCGACCAAGGCGTCCGGGTTGAATGCTATTATAGCTTGCCTAAAGTTCAAAGGACCACTTTGTACAGCCAGGGGTAACATTTCTGTCTGGTTCGAACCTGTCGCCGCGGAGATCCCCTCGCTGGCCGCCTTCCTCGTAGCTAATCGCCTGTCTTTGGAGTTAGTCTGTATCGCGCTCTGGAGTCCGCCCGTTCGTCACCCGGCGTCTGCATGCACTAATCGCCTTCATAGCACACCTTCGCCACCTTCCTGGTATTGTCGACCGATTTAATTTCCGGAATTACCTTTTTGTGCGAAGATCATTGCCGTCTGTGATTTATGTAGATGCTGTTGCAACTAGCGATCTGACGTTTGCGCGACCGACTTCGCTTGTAGTCTCCCCGCCGAGAATCACTTCCCATGCAACAACGCTTATTGCAAGATTTTCTTGCTTCAAACTTCGACCAAATGGGGTGCGGACCAAGTGTGCTCGTGACATGCTCTGCAGTGTCTGGCTAAAGGGTAGCTCTACCGGCAAGCACATTGAAATAATGATGGTGTTTCCTTGGTCGGGTTTCAGCAGGCTCATCCGGGTTTCGACACACAAGGATGTTAATGGGCTCAGGATCGGACTGAGCAAGCCAAGATCTGATGGCGCAGGCGTGGCAGCGGACATGTAAGCAGGAGGGAAACGGCCGGAAGTTGCTCGCATCACCTCCTTCTCCACGTCCGCTTGTCTCCGTGTTTGCTTCCGTATGCTGTATTGTCTATATGTATAGTACCGTAAGGAATGGATGCGATGGGGTGAATGGACTGAAGGCAGCTGGCTCCGCGACCCTCCGCAGAAGGAGCGTCGTCGGATCAAGCTGGCTAAATGCTGGCTAAATGCGAGACTTCCCGAGCTCAGCTCAGCTAGACCAACCACCAAATTAGCGCGCCCCATCTGACTTGTACTTCCGAACAGCCTACTTTATTACAGCTAGCTCTATCGTAAGTGTTATCCCGAAGTCATGTGTCTAGCCCGTACGTCGGCGCTAAAGCCGGCCGCTATGAACTCCATATTAGGACATGACCTATTTTACCTGTTTACCATTCTAGGCTTTATATGCTGAGCCTTTTTTTCGGTAGATGCGCTTATGCCGTGGGTCAGCAATAGACCTATCTTGTAACAAATCCGCTCACGAGAAGCTCTTTGCAAATGAAATTACGATATTAGAGTGATGTAAAAGGTGTGTTCTACTACTGTGTTCATGACCCCCATGCCACTAATCCGCATTGTAAATGTTTTCCTACTGCTCACGCCCTCAACTATCCACCATCCAGCCACCTGCCATCTTTCCCGCTGTGCCGGGTTGCGGCACAGCCTTCTGTTACTCGGCATTTAAGTGCCGGCCTCGAGAGATCTCGTACGCATCGGGCACTGGGTTCACCAATTGCGCCGTTAGCTCGCCTTAACAGTGCCACCCGGGCAAATCAGGTCGTCCATCTACCCACTACGTACGTAGTAGATCCGCGCCGGTCACTACGATGTCCGCAAGACAATGGTGTGGCTCGATGATGAGAATGGTGAAAATTTGAATAGGTAAAGTGGCTGCTATGCTATCCAATGTAAAGCGACAAGTGGCTGACAGAGCGCCCCGACAAAAGCTACTTCTTTCTTTTCTGGCTGACGACAACGAACGGTCGCAAGTTCCATGTCACCTTGGCTCCCAACTTTCGCTTGGGCGAGACAACTGGTATCTTTAGAGTTGAGGACCTCGAGGACTGCTCGTGGACCGGGGCCACAGTATTCGGCCCTGGTAGCGGAAACACCAAGTACCTCGACTTCCGTTCTGAAATCCAAAACCTCACTAGCCCCAGAGGAGGCGATAATTACACTAACCTCCACATTACTACGGACTACGCTGGAGTGGTGCTGGACGTACACATGAACCCCACCGGGAAGAATCTATACATCGGCGGGAATGGCGGTGTTGCCCTCGGCCCAAGGGGAAGCAATGACTATAGCGTCCTTATTCCCGGATGGTCTTGGTATTGGGTACGGTGTTCCTACTCCCGGTTCTTATGATCTATAGGCTTGCTAACCAGCTGTTACTCTACAGGGTAACCCTACGCTCCACCTTGAAGGTACAATTACCTTCGAGGGGGAGAAACTCGAGATTGATTGCGCCGAGTCTCGTGGCTATTTTGAGCGCCAAACCGGTAACTTCGGAATCAGCGGAGGACACTGGGGTTTCTGGCTCTACCTTTCAAACGGCCTCTTCGTCCACGGCTGGGTGGTTACTCCGACCATTGAAAATCCGGCGGGGAAGGAGGCTTGGGCAACGGTGTGGCATCCGAACGGTATGACCGAAGTTCTTGAGGTGGACAATACCACCTCCGCATGGAACATCTGGAAGAGTGAGGCCACGGGAAACAACTACTTCCAGGACTTTCGTCTTGATCTCTCCCAGCGCCAAGCTAGCATCAACCTACACCAGCTTATCAGGAAGAGCGAGATCACCCCTCTTCCCGACACGCGTGGCTATAACATCACCGAAGCCTACGGTCAAGGTGATGGAATCTGGGAAGGACAGAATGTTACGTGGTGGGGTCATATCGAGCAGTTATCCTATTGGTAAATTCTAGTATAGGATGAACTTCACTACCGTAATACCTGTGGTCCTTGACTATTCGCTGTTATTTTAGTAGTTTCTAGCAGTCCGCGGTGCAATGTCCAGTGAGCTTGAATAGTGCAATTCGTAAAGATTTCTCATTCATTGGTCCTACTGCGTAGATCTGTCTGTGCTCATGGCTCGCTTCGTCGTCCACATTCGTCGCGTTGTGATGTCCGCCATTGACGTTCCTCGACGCCTTTGTCTCGCGCTTCCTGGCCTCTTGCAACGAGACTGCGCCCTTCCTACTCTTGCCCCATCCGCTCTTCCTCGGCCTCGTGCCGGCTTTCCTGGCCTTCCTCCGTTTCCGCCACCACATCAAACCGCCTATCCCAAGAATCAGCGGTGTGCCGACTGAGAAGGCGACGATGAATGCCACGTTGCGACTATGACGGGCAGCCACGGCTCCGGCGCCTGCTGCCGCCCCGGCCCCAGACGCTCGACGCGAGTGAAAATGTAAGTCCATGGAACAAAGCTGATGCAATGTCAGTCATTGGCTGGCGAAAGTGAAGTAGGCTACATGCATTGATAGAGTTTGTGGGGCTTGCGAATATTCGGGGTTTGGTGACGAACCGACAGCATGGAATGTGTCTCAACAAGTTCAGTTCGTTTGAAAGATTGCCGTTCATATAGTGTCCCGTTCCGTACTTGGTAACGTCTGCCAAGCGTACTTGCACAGCCAGCCAGAGCGCAAGGCTGCATACGCGTCGTCCAGGATGGTCGTAAACGACCCAATGAGGACGATGGTGCCTGACAATGCTTGTTCTTGGCTTCTGGGCACAATCCACTTTATAGCCTTGATTGACCTTATCGCTAAGCACGTCCTGGATGCTCAATCAAGCTTGCTCCCATGAGCCGTGACGAGGAATAAAACCCACCGTCTCCAACGTCATACACAGGTGCTCTCATATATTTCGCCCCAACGTTGTCGAGACCGGTCAGCTCGTAATGGCGGTGATAGGTAGTCTTCACTTTTTCAACGCCGACCATCCTGACCGCAGTGGCATGGATCCCTCCGTCCCGGGAGGCTCATCCTCTTGGCCACCATCTTCCTCAGCGGAAACTTCGTCAATTTGCTCGCCATCATCGTCGTTGTCTTGTGGATTCTCGTCGTCGTCGTCGTCGTCTTCCTCGCTCGAGCAACCAGAACCTTCGCTCTCTCCTTCGCTGCCTGGATCATAGTCTTCCTCGTCCTCGTCTTCTTCATCCTGCGCAAGCTGCTCGGCCTCCATCTGCGCACGCTGCAGCTCCGTCATACCATCACCACCAGCAGCGTCTTCGGCCTGACCGTCGGGAGCCGCCGGGTCTTCGCCGTTAGCCCCTTTCTTGCCATTCCTGTTTTCGGCAAGTTGCAGCTTTGCTTTCCGTTGGTCGGCCATACTTCTGTCTTGCAAACGATTCTTGGCAATATAATCTGCGAGGCCGCCATAGTCTTGCTGGTCGATCATGCTGAATTCGAACTCTTGCGTCTGGTCCCCATCGCCGGTCAGGACCTCGACAACAATGTTGAAGGTCATCTGCAGGATGCTCGTGTAGCTGATCGCAAAGATCCGATTGAGAGGAATGAAGATCAGTGGTTTCTTGAACCCCCAGAATATGCCGTTTTCCAGAAAGAAGAGGTACCCGTCCTTGCTTCCCCTGTAAGCACTGATATGAACCGCTCGCTCGCTCGGCCTATGCGGTTGCTTGATGACACTGTGGAACTTGTTCGGGTCGGAGGACGTAATCTGGACAGAATTACCGGCCGACGCAAAGCGTCTGTTCAAGGCCCAAAGAAATAGGCCTTTGTATGTATCCGAAACAGAACAGGCCTGAACAGCCTCTTGACCGCCAATTGTGCCCTCCTTTGGTGCGGTTGCGGGAACTGTGAACACGAGTGGTTCTTTTTCGTTGCCTTCCTTCCCAGGGACTGCCGTTTCTCGGGGAAAGAGAACAAAGTTGTGTTGCACTTGGGTCTTCTCGGGAACCGGGAGGTAGAATGCATATTCTGCTCACGGTCAGCCACATAATCTAGTCTCAATGCTCTTGCAATCACCAACCTATTTCCGACAACTGATAGCATATGTTGGGCAGAGGATCTGTCGACCCGGGTGCTCGAGCGTACAGCCAGTTCTGGGTGAAATAGATCTCAAACTTCTTCCTCTGAGGGAGGGATACGGATATCTCCTTTACAATGAGCAAAACATCTTCATTTGCTGGAGCTCCTGCGTTCTCCTCCGTTTTCACACCACTGGTGGTTCCGTTGCTGTCAACCTTGCGCTTCTTCTGAGCAGGACCCTCGTTTTGCGCATAGTGATCGATGACGTGCGTCGCAATCTCGTTAAAGAGAGCTATTCTGCCGGGAGAATCTGGAACACATTAATTCGCTATCGTAATGGCAAAGTGAGTAGAGGGCGTACCAGCTGCTCTGCCAATACCATCAATGATGTCTTGGCGAGGCCCAAAGACACGCTTGAGCCTTTCAGCGTCAAGACTGGTGCTGTTCATGGCTGCTCGTGATATTGGGTCCGGAATGATGTCGATGTCTTCGTGTCGCCAAATCCAGGGACGCGTCTTGGCCGATTGCAACAATCTGTATGTGATTAGTCATCTTCGAATCATCTGTTTTTCCCACCACGTCATGAATGCCCCACATGCGAACGTCAACAACCTCACCAAAGGATGTGTCTCAGCTCATTCTCAGGGGCACATTCACTTTCCATGCTGGGTACCTTAAGTGATACTAGTCAATATGGCGGCATCATGGCCCAATCTTTACACGCATCGTAAAGTTGCCGAGCAGTCTTCCAAAGCATGCGACATTTGTTACAAGTCTAGCACTTCGGTCCTCATTACTCCTGACAAAAAAGTCGGATATGGCCTACCCTGTTGTCATTCAGTGACTAAATGTATCCCAGGACTTCTTCTACGTCTGCGCTGTGCATCTGAAAGACAAGAACTTTGCGACAGCCAAGGTCGATGAAGACGCCCTCAAGGCCAAGCGTGAGCGTGAGTTGGCCGAGGAGACCGAGCGACTGAAGAAGGAATACGAAGAGAAGCAGAAGAAGAAGAATGAAAAGGAATCCAAAGACAAAGAGGAGGACACAAAGAAGGCAGAGGAGGAAAAGAAGAAGTCAGGCGGAATCTACGGCTTCTTCGAGCGGCAGTTCAAGGGTGAACCTGACAAGCCAGCTGAGGAAGCCAGCACTCCACCACCTCCCCCAGAAGATGAGCCCAGAGTGTTTGAACTCAAGCCGTCAGTCACACCAAGTCCTCTTTTCGCCCATGCTGACCCGTCACAGGGCCTTCTACCAACAACGCATCCAGAAGAAGCGCCAAGTTGACGCTGCGAAGAGGGATCGTGAGCGGGTGAAGCAGCCAGATTACTTTCCCTCTGTGCCTTCAGACCCTCCCGTCAGGAAGCATGGACCGGCTCCGTAGGCAAAGGAAGACTTCGAGCCCGCTCGTGATGACGAAAACGCCCATCGTTGTGTTCACCCGAGCAGGTCGAAATGGAAGGAGAGGCCTGGGATCAACGCCTACCCGCGAGCAAGCTATGCCGTTGGGTCGCGATGGTGGAAGCTGACGGCATGATGCAGTCCGCCATGCATGCATGCAAATACCATGAATGAACGATAGCGACATTGAATTTGTTGAAGCACGCCTGATGCGCCACACCACCAATCACTGAAACTAACACATCATCTCTCGGGATCTCGGATGTTGTCAGCTGCGGCTCGTCTTGCACGCCAGCACCACCATCCGCTCAACAGCACATTGCGGGTGGGAATCATCATGCATCTGGTCATGAGATTGAACTCAAGCTGCTACCTACAGTCCCTAAAGGATGCACATTGCTGGGTAAAGCTTCCTTCGCTTCAGAATTCCTCATCTTATGCCACCCACCCACGAGCTCGGCGTTTTTTTTGTGAGGCGCATGTCAGATTCGACCTGTCTTGTCCAGGTAATGGCCAACAATGAACACCGGCTACAGTGTGCAACGAGATCCTTCGGATGTAGACTTGTACGTCCTTGTGTATTCGACGAAGCTGCGCTCCTTGGCAGGCTGGCACTGGATGCGGTCTTCTGTGACGAAGGGAGGGGCCTAGTGCTTACAGCTGCTGGGAAGCCTCGTATCGAGCGGGAACCTCCTCGGCCCAGCACCGAAAAGAAAGCCTAATATCTTGAGGGCCTGATCTGCATTATTGTCAACTGGGCAGTCCCTGGGTTGCTCGTGTCAGCACTCGGGCTGTGACTGGTATCAAGGCAAGGACGTCCATTTGTGCCGAGTCGTCCGTGAGGCTCCCGGTGTCGGCCGCAGGGATTTTCACGAGAGTGAGGAATAGCTCGCGCTGCTCACTTTCCCCATGGTATAAATTGTGAGTTTCCCCGGATATAGCCGCCAAATAAATATTATGTGGTAGATTACCAACCAGCCGACGGAACATCGACTATGGATAGTATGTACAGCATATTTCACGGTACATGTATATACTCGAATTTCAGCAAAGCACGGGCGGTGTAAGCCAACTCAATAAAGGATGCGCCTTACAGGGCGTACCGTGTACGTAGTACATAGGATCACTTTCCTGGTCGGCTTGGCGCCGTGGATGATGGGTTGGCTGGCTTGAAGTCATCATTGGTGAGCCCTGTGCGAAACGGAACGCAAGTCCTGTCATTGTGCATTGCGCAACTTGCTCAAATGCGCAGGAAATGTGAAAACCCCATGCCATCGCTGGCCGGCTGCCTTTTGAGGCTTATCGCGGGCGTAATAAATGGCCAGGGTCCGTCGTGACTCGTGACTACCTGACGCTTCCGTCGCAATTTTGTTGATTGACCCCGACCGCCTCCCACAGACCACACGGCGCCAAGCAGCGTTCACAATGTCGTTTGTCGGGGCCGACCTGATACTCGAAGGTAGAAGTGTCTCTTCGTTTCTGGCCCTCCATACGCCAAGGGCGTCGGTGTATCATTGGACCGGAGCAGCCCCCAAACAAGCTCAATCAGAGTTGAGAGGGCGTGAAGAATTGAGTTCATTGCGACAATAATTATGAGTCTCCTGCAAATAAGTTGAAGTGCAGAAGGATTTACTTCGGGTGAGGGAGGAAACTCCTCGAGGACCGCTATCATCAAGTTGTTGAAAAGTAAGCCAGCGACAGGCCTTGAGCTCCGTCGACAGGGCATGTCAGACGGGGTTCTGCAAAGCAGGAGACCAGTGTCCACACATCAACAGATGCCTGTCGTGAACGATTCATGGTCCATCAAAGTGCGCAGTTCCGAAACTTCCGATTGAGGCACCATTTTTGTCTCCGAGAGCGCACTCCCGCAACATGGCGGCTGTTTTGCAGCAAGTCAGGGAGCCAGAATGAAATTTAGCCGCGAGAAAATGATCTCGAACAGCAGGACAGATGCCGATCTTGTCAAGTCAAATATCTTGCCGAAGCGGGAACACGCTGGGAGAGGAGGAGGAGGAGATGACCATCTTTGGCCGAGTTGGGCAAAGTGTTCGATTAGGATCCTGTGTCTTTGATCATCACAGATTGACCTCTCGAACTCCTGGCGGCATGCGTATCCCTAAGCTCTGCTTTCGCGCCGCGTCACTCGTGGTGGTGGCTGGACTCCTAACTACAACATCATCCACCCTGCCCTTTTGCAGCGAGAAGGCCGGTGTCACCCACGCGCCACACGAACACTTGAACCCTTTCCAGTCGTATCTGCCTACTCCAGCGCCGCACCGTGGCGTGGGACATTGCAGTCGCCCATTGAGCTCGCCCTTTTCGAGCTCGCTCCGCATCCAGCCCAACGGCTCGATGAAGTGATGTTGGCACAGGGCTATACTACCCCCGGGGCTCTCTGGCCTGTGTGGAGCAATGTAAGGCGCTGTCGCAAGAGTCTTTCGGCATTTCTTACATCGTAGACTCAGACCTCCCAGCTCGTTGGTCTTGTCGCCGGCGGCCACCTCATCCTCGAAGCGTAAGCGTGGCGGTGCCTGACCTACGGCCACATTCTCCTCCACTTCTCGATGATACGCCCATCGTTGGTATAGTGGGTGCTGCTCAATATCACCCTCGACAGGGCAGCCCATCTCCCACCACAGCTCGAGTTGACTCATGAATCCATCATTGGGCTCGGCCATGGGTCTCGTGCGCTGTACATGGGTCAATGCCGCGTGTAATGTCTCGTGAGCCGTCTGGCGTCGCGAGCGCGGCTCGTTTGACGGTGGCGCGTCGTCCAGCTTCCCATTCCGACTCCCGACAATGTTAGGGTCGAAAAGGTTAGGATGCCGCCACAGCAGATACGCTATTACAACAGCCACGGAGCGGGACTTTCCTGCGGCACAATGCACAAAGACACCGCCGGGCACCGCCTCGGACCCCTTGGCCGCGGAAGAAGACTCTACGTCTAGAGCCTCGAGCCCTTCTTCAATCGTCTTGATCCCCAATGCTGACTTGGTCGCTATAGCACGGCCTGCTCGTAATCCGCCGTCGATGAACTTGACCGCACGGGGAAGCTCGATCAGAAGATCAGTATCGTCTACATCGTCAATGTCGATGACGAGGTGCTCGTAGTTGCGACCATAGTGCGTCCACGGCTCGTCCTTGAAGTTTTTAAGACTCGACTGGTTGAACCCCACCATGGACAGGACATGCGTGATGTGACGCTCAGCGAGCGAGTCGGAGCGGCGCAGAGCCCAGATGCTAAAGCAATGTCAGCATCTGGCTTAACACACTGTCGCAACATGATGCGCACACCCCTAGTCGAGCCAAACAAGCGCGTATAGTCCGTCGCGAAGGAGGTGGAGGAGGGAAAGGTCTTACCCGCCCACGTAGAGCTCGTCATGCCCATCAACCCGACTTAGCGCCATCGCGACGATGCTTCTTTTCAGGCTCTTTAGTTCTTGGGTGGCAAACTCGCGGCCAACGTTCTGCCAGATCTCTGGCTTGGTGTTCAGGTCTGCGTCCGGGTCGCTGGTATGATAAGATGTCACTTTGGAGGATAGTTTAACGGAGGGTGGCCCGAGGTGTTGATTTTGAAGCGGCAGGCTTACTTCGAGGTTGGTGGTCTGAGTCTCGGAGTTCCACTCCAAGTCGTGCCTGTGGCGGGGGTGAGGTGAGCGAAAAGTCTTGTGCAGTGGCGGCAACTACATCAAGCAAAGTAAATTACATTGGTGAGGGGACCAGAGTGACTAGGGGCGCAAGTCGTATCAAGCTGCTGCTTAGTCCAGCTTCGTCACAATAGTACTGGTTGCGTGCTGTTCACCCATCATCCTAATTTCGACTTCGTAACTCGACGGGTCTGCCCCTCGCTCGTGCACCGCCACACCATGCCGCTCAGCCACAACCTGCCCCTCCCAAGCCACTCCAGCCCCGTAGGGCTACCTCATCGACCGCCATGACCTTGGCATTTACACGTGATCCGTTTAGCCCCCAGCTGCCAGCAGGTGTCACCCGCTCCCTACCCGTACACGCCCACCAGAAATATATACTAACTTTATTTAATTCGGGCTATCTATGATAATAATACTAGGAGGAGGAATATCCTCACTCCCGAATCTAAATAATAACTAACAATACCTTCTATGTACTCCTTCCCCATGGCCCCTAGTTAGGGCTAACGGGGGCGTGATCCCATTCTAAGGCCCGTTTAGGCCGGGCAGGTGGCCACCTTCCGTCCCCTCTTTCTTCTACTTTTCACACCAAGGCTCGACTAGGCTAATGGCTAGCAACCAGGGCCGTTCAGCTTCAAGCCACACCGACGTGCATCAAATTTGCTGCCGTCCTCGACGGGAACCACTGCCGTCGCGTCACCACTTTTATCGTGGCTTGCCAAAGGGCTTGCAAGGAAACCCCACAGACTGCGGAACGACAGCGCGCGATTTCCAAGGGAACGGGACGAGTTCACGATCAGAGTGGCCAGGATTCCGCCCACTACCCACACGCACGCGTGCAACGGCTGAAAGCAAATGACTAACTTCTCATATGGGCGACCTACAGCGGCTAGAGTACGTACAGGCAATCGAAGTCTCTCTCTGGCTCACCTTGTATGTAAATCAAGCAGCCAGCCAGCCAACGTATCCCTTGTTTCATGCAGAGACGTATCGACGGCTCTCTACTTTGACATGCGTGCTACATAGGGAGCAGCCAAACGCCGTGTAACGCGCCCGCCGAGATCTGTCTCGCAGAGTCGCTAATCCCGACATCCCTCAACCACCTACGTAGTCGGCTGTCAGCCCTTTTCTTTAGCACGTCACCTGGCCCAACTTTAGCCCACTCGGGACGACATGGCGTGGCGGCAGCATGCGACGCGCCCTGTTTGGTCCCCCTTGGTTCTGCACCTTGATGCATGTGCCCGCGCTCCGCTTCTTCGAAGCCCGTGACTGACAGGCGTTCGTACGGTTAGAATCAATGACACCCAAATGACACCCACGACACGCTGGCAAGGCCGGCAGGCATTGAGGTATGCAATGCTCCGTCATAGAGAAGAAAGAGAAGAACATTCGGTGGAAGGAGCAGTGGAGCCCTGCCCTGACCTGACCTGCCATTCAACGACGGTGAACGCGATGTGGCCGATGCAAGTCCAGGTCTCCACCCACGCTCTCCTGTGTTCAGCCTTATGTGGTACGATGCGGACGCCGAGCAAGGTTGGGTTCTGTCCGTCCGCCCTGTTCCTCGACAAAGGGTGTGTGGGTGTGACCCATGCAGAGTCCATGCACGGATACGTACGGGATACACATGCAAGGTGCAGCAAGCGGTCCGCTGCCAGCAGCGGTTTATGTCTTCCGCGACGGATTCTGCAGCGAACATGCGCCAGTGGTCTGTCAAGTCGCTCAACGCCCGCAGTGTGGCAGCCAACGGGCACGCGCACGATGCCGGCTCCCCCCCATGTCGAGAAACGTGAGAGTGCAGTGTGTACAGTATTTTCATGATCGTGTGTAACTCTCGACCACCTGGTGTCGTATTCTTTTTTTGATTCGTTCAACGCCTCCAGTATGCCGTACTTGTGTGTGTGTAGTATATCAAACCTGCATGAGAATATGACAATCGCTAAAAACCCAGTCAAAGTGCCACCAGCCCGTCGATCCCGTAAACACACGTCCAGCAAGTGGATTCCAGCCCCATGCCAGCCCGTAAATTCTGTATCAAACGCCTAGGTCGATGAGTGATGAAACGAAAATGTCGTGATTCATGCCCCGTAGTGGTGTCAGTCGTGTCAGTCGTCGATGCATCGCTTGGGTTGCCTGTGCTGCGCCAATCGCTCCACGTCCATCCAGTCGCTGCTTGGAGGGACTGGACAGCTCCCTTTTCGAAGGCTGTCGACCCCGCCGACCAACCCCCCTGGCCAGTGTTGTTCACTGCCGCCACACCACTGCCGCCGCTAAAGGAGAAGGCGATGCATCTTGTATCTTCCTTGCCGTCTTTTTTCTCCATGTCCGGCTTTACCCAGCGTTCCATGTCTTTTCCTTTTGCCTTTTCCTTCTGGTTCAGGCTGGTCTTCTTCATCTTGGCGCCGGAGCCACCGGCGGTTCCTCCTCGATCATGCAGGCATTCTCAAGTAGGTTGGTCCATTTCCCACTGAGGCCTGCATGGCTGTGCTTGAGGTGCTGGCGGAAGTGGTCCGCCCGAAAAAACTTTTTGGACAAATTGCACTGGCGAAATTTGTGAGTATCGTTGAGGTGGAACATGCGCTCGTCCCAGTCGCTCGGTGTCGCAACCTTGCTACCGTTGGCTGCCACCCCTGACCGTGGAAAGTCCACGCCGCAGTATCCACAGGTGTCAGCTTCGCCAGGGCGCGCTGTTGCTTCGTGAAAGGCCAGTTCGAAAGCAGAAAGCGCCGAGCAGGACCAGGAGTGGCTTCTCACATGCAGTGAATTTTGATGCCGCTCAGCTTCGTTCTTGTTCTTGAAGCGGTTGCCGCAGTACTGGCAGTTGTATTGTTTCTCCGCGGTATGCGCCCTGGTGGTGGTTAGCTAGTGTGTCCCGGCGGTGACTGTCAATGATGACTTACTTGAGTTCTTCCTCGGTGTCAAACTTCCTGGGTTTCTTGGGGCAGCATTCACACATGAGCAAGGACAACTTCATACTTGGCCCAAATGACTGCAAACTGGCGTTGGCAGCCTGCGGCTGACTTGGGACCCTGCGAGCCGCAACGCTTGAAGTGTTCCTGCCATGTCCTGGGGCTCTCGATGAGGCGGAGGACTTGGGACTAGGGTTTAAGGACGTGGTTGTGGCGTACGGCGAGGTAGCCGACGTGGGGGACACGGTCCCGGATGAGTACGCTCCTGGCGATCGATGCTCAAATGTCGTCATGGTCGCAGTAGAGGTCGGTGCCAAGGACACGGACGATAAGTACGAGTTGGAGCGTGAGACCGTGGGCGTGGACCCACTGGTAGTGAGCCTTGGTGCCGGCGACCCGCGAGTCCTTCCCTCGCGGCGACATGCGTATTCGACGTGGGATGCCGCTGTACTGTCCATAGCCAAAGGGCTAGGGGCTCGACGCTTCTGTCCCTGGCCTCCTGCGCCGTAGCCATCGTCCATATGCAGTCTCTTCACCGAGCTGGGGTCGTCCAATTCCATATCGTCATGTCCGCCAAACCCATAGCTTCCCTGTGTAGACGAGGCGTCGTCGCTGTTGGTACGATAGCTACGGCCCTGTGGAGACTGCTCAGTGTCTGTCTCGCGCGGCGAGCGGTATTCCCCGCCAAAGTGTTCAAAGGGGGCGGAGCGAGGCGACATAGCGGAGATCAGGGGCGTATCTGCAGGAGAGTCGAGCATACGCTGATGCATAGGCAAGTTCGTAGGCATGGCCAGTTCGGGCAGGTGCCGTGATTCGAGCATGGGCCTCGGGCGCGGTTTGTCGATGGTCAAGAACGGCGACCCAATAGACTTTTCCGACATTCGCAGAGGGTTGAGTTTCTGTTTCATGCTGTCGCCATGTATCTCGGCCGGGGGTCTGAACTGGTGAGTTGTGTGCAGTCGAAAGCCGGAGGGATATGAATCCGAAGGCCTTGGCCTCGTGTCAGTACATGTACTTGGGCGACTGCGAGATGTCGAGACTCACTTGTCAACAGATGACCAGCTGGAGTAGCCCTCGTCACGGTCCTCTCGACTGGCAAACCTAGTCCTGAACCGATCCTCCGCCACGGACGAGGCAGCGCTTCCATATCCACTAGACCCAAGCGAAGATTGGTGTTGATGGTACAGATCCTTTCTGCCACCAAACATTTCGTCGCTTTGATATGCTTTGTCGGTGCAGGGAGGGTTGCGAGGTGGTGGTAGTGGCGGCGGGGCGTCGGGTCTCGAGTCGACACCGGGGATGCTCATGGATATGCTTCTGCCAAAGTGGTCGTCGCGATGCGAAGGGAAACGGTCGCGTGATGCCGGCGCAATGTCGCTTGCTACGGCGGGAGCAGGCTCCCTATAGATAGGAGGGAGCGGCATGATGTTGGAAGGCGAATGGAGGTGGTGGGTAGCTGAGGACGACGACAGTAGCAGCTGAGATTCGCAGCGTGACATGCTAAGCCTGGGCGACAAGCGGCGTCATGGATTCCAAGGTACCTAGCCAAGAGCCGATGGTGAAGACTGGATGTGACTGTGGAGATGTAAATAATCCAGCTGGACCCAACGAGCTGGGAGCAGACTGGTGGCAACGGTCTCGCGATGTCCGACTCGTAGAATGCAGTCGCGGTGGCTGGCGAATGAGGACGCAGACAACGGTTGTGCACAGCCAGCCTTCAGCAGCCCAGATCCCAACACAGCTGAGGACCGAAAATCTCGACGGCAATGACGAAAGAAACCGATGCGGACCGAGCTCCAGTCGGAATACCACAGGCGCAGTTGCTATGCCAGCCCGTCTGAGGCAGAGGTATCGCCGGACTAAGCGAAGCGAATATCGTGTGCCTGGCTGGCCGGCCGGCGGGTGGATGGATGTATGCTCGCGCTGCGTTCCGTTGAATCTCACCAGACACGGGACTGGACCCAAGGCGGCTTGTGTTAAACAGTGCAATGTGCAAGGTGAACCGGGGAATACGCGCCCTGGTGAAGTTGTGAAGATGAGATTGTCGAGGAGGGGTCTCAAGGCTGTGGGCATAGCAGTAACTTGAGAGAAGGTCGAACGCGCAACCTCAACCTGGAGACTGGTCACTAGCCGTCAGATGGAGGCCCCGCGAGGTATCCTTGGGCGCTGGGCGTAGGGCAGAGTGACAGGACTGGACTGGGATACAATGGACTGCCAGTGGGCCACCCACAGGCCGCAGAGAGCAAGCCCCCACATGGACAAGGATGGCCCCAGCCATGCTTGATGGATTCATATCTCCACTCTTCGGTTAACCTGGGGGTGGGTTTAGATGGCCAGCCTTAGGGGCCTGTTCCTCAACTTCCAGCCCTGTTGCTCTTGCCCTGGCGGCCTGGCTCCTCTGTCCCGGCCACAGCAGCGGCCCACTGACTGGAGCCCAGTCACCTGGGCGGCTTTGCCCAGTCGTTGTTATTACAATATTCCCTGTATCCTGCGACACCAGGTATTTAATTACCACTGTTAGGTACGAATACGATTCATCGACAGCAGTGAACTCCATCCCCACCCTTCTGCACCTCGCCTCGCCTAGTCATTCCTCTCGGTTCGTCACCCGAGTCAAGTCAACGATGGCGCATGCTGCATGCAAACGTCTCAGACGGCCTGTGTGTGCCATTCGTGAGGCGTCGCCACCAACGGGCCGAAAAGTTCAGTCTCGAGTCTCGCCCTGCCTTTTGCATTGCCTTGCTTCATGTTAGGATTGGATATCTTAGGAATCATTGCTTGTGGCCAAGCGGCAGTTGGTCGATCCTATCGCCGCCTCAAACTTGAAGTCTGCCGCTCCAGGTCCTCTTGTGTTATTTGTTCTTTTGCATGCCCCCCCATCACTCACTAATTACTAACAGACACCGCTTGATGATTCACTCATCAACAACTACGCACTACGTATCGTCAGGGAGTATTATCGGTTTGTCGGACTTTCGGACTTTAACGTCTTGCGTCACATCCAGGCGCAGCACCATCTTTGAAGGAAAAGACGCCACAGCTCGGTCCATCCCACCCACTCTTGTTGGGTTGGGCCAAACAGTCGCTCGTGTTCGCCCGTGCATTACTGTGCTCGTGTGCAAAGAGGCTGACAAATCTCCTCGTAAGGCGGCTGGCATTGACTAACGTTGCTCTTCGTCTGAGAAACTCAGCCCATGGCAGAATGGTGACTTTTCTGACAACGCTCCCAGCCTGCGCCTCCCACTCAAAGAGTCAAGACTACTTCCTGAAGGTATCTTCCGGCCTTGTGAGGCCCCAACTGACACGACGCATACCCATCGCGTGGTGAGTAATTATTACCTTACCTTACCTCACCTAGGAAATACACATGCGGGCAACACGGGACGGACCAGGTCGTTGGTTATTCCCGGCCACGCCGCACCGTAGCAGTATTACGTGCATAAGTACATAAGTGAATGACACCAGGGACAATGGCACGGCCTGGGGCGACATCGCTGTGCAGAGAACATTTAAAAAATGACTAGCGGGCTGTCTCAATGCGCTTGCCTCATCATGTTCTCTCGTGAGACAGACCGTGATCGCCTGGCTCGACCGAATGCCAGCGTATGTCATCACATGTACTCCGTACATCACGACAGATTCGGGGCGAGCCCAAAGGCTGGTGCGTGGCAAGTGCAGACGGCAGTCACTGCGGAGCGTTCCGCGCATGGAATGGGCTCAAACCAAGCTACTACTAATTGGTACTAGTTATCAATTAAAATCTGGATTCAGGGTGTGGCGTATCAAGGCCCAAGGACAGCAGGGCTGTGGGAGCTGGGAGGCGCCGTCTTTGCCTTCAGCCTTACCAATCGCACGAACTGCAGCGTTACATTGGAGCCCTCTTTGTACATAGCGTACGTACTGCCTGATAAAGATACAGGTCTCCTGAATCACAGGTGGACACTGGAGATCCAGTCGCCGAATGGACCAGCACTAGCGTCAGTGCATACACTATCGGTCCACGGTCCACCGCCGTCCACCACTGTTCACGACTCCATCTAGATGCAGGTGGGCTTTCTTGCTCTTGACACTTCTCGAGCAATATTCGCGGTCTTGTCACCACAATATGACATAACGATCATGGAGGGGACTTGCGCTGAGCGTTTCCGGTAGTTCACTCGGCACCTCCTGTCGCTCATAAACCGCGGCTCCAGCGGGGCCTAGTGGCGCACGAGCACGCGCGCGGCAGCAACGAAACGGTGATGCTGGAGGCCACAAATCTCTTCCGAGAGTCTAAAAAATGGACTTGTCCCCACTACCAACGAGACTCGACGGAACGCGGTGCTTGGCTGCCACTGCTTGCTCGACCGGCGGCGCATCGTCTCCGGCGCTCCAGGTTTTACAGGTCGTCGGTTGACGATAGTACACATAGCGGGTTCTAATCATTGAGATTAACACTGATTGCAAATATCCAGGGTTTGGGCTTGCAGTTGGGCATGCCTGGATGTAGCAATTGGCCTCGGCTGGCTAGATGAGGGTAGGTGTTCCCCTATCCGATTGAGCAACGATATGTATGAACGTACGTACGTACGTAGTACAGGTACATGTAGTACCGTATATAAAATTAGTATCCGTACGTCGTAGTCAATGTCGAACACATGGGATTTCATGTCGGGAACAGCATGTGGGAGGCTGAGAGCCTTGCTCTGACGCGTCGGGGGGCGAATAATCAATACGAGGCTCGTTCCACGAGCGTGGAATCGGTCCGTGGAATCGGTCATGCCTCCCATTTGATTGCCGTGAAACGAGGCCCGCGAGGCACAATGCCGTCGTACGTACGACTACGGAGTATAGTACATGTACGTTCTGCACTTGGACTACCTTGCCCACCTGTGCAGTCTACATTCCACACCTGACCGCAGTTCCAAGTATAAAATAGGCAATGCGCCGACGACCTGGACCGTAAGTCTTCAGCAAGCATGGTGAGACCCAAGATCAGGGCAGGGCTACAGCGCTTCATCTACGTAATACGTCGATGGTCGGGCAGCACATGAGATGCCTTGCAAGGCTCAAGCTCCAGCCGTTTCACCAATGTGGTCCAAGTGCCGAGGTGTGGTTACATTGAGGTTCGCAGTCGGCACATAAGACAGGCAATTATAGTGAATTACAATCAATCATTGGCGCCAGGCACCTGCGTGAATCGTCGTCCTCATGCCAAAAGCAGGACGAAGCACCGGTCCCACAAACGTCCCGAAGGGCCTTGCCGGTCTCCGTGGACCGAGTCGATCGACCAACCTTCCATGCCGCAGGCACCGAGCGCAGGGTGGTGCGACCCACACGAGACCTGAGGAGGCATCGCTGCATCGGCCGTACTGGTGTCGGGCGGCGGATGAAAGAAATGCTCAGAGTCACTGCTCTTGTCGGCGCTTTCGTCGTCACTTGGTGGGACCTACTATGTAGGGTCGGTCGCCTGCCGGCGGCTTACCACGCAGCGACTTGACATGTCGATTATTCTGTCGACCTACAGTCTTCAAATAATAAACACCTACAAGTACTCCGAATATTTCGCAGACTATTCATCACTTGGTCTTCCTGGCGTCTTGGGCTGCGTACGTGGCTTCGATCCCTTCTGGATACTTCAGGCGTCGATCGCTGAGATGCGTGCGCATTTGCCTCATGCTGTCGGTATCCTGTAATAAGCAGGATTCGGGGCAGAGAATATGCACGCCCATGCTCACTGTATTGGCCGTGATTCGTCTCCGGGAGGGACGGCTCAGCGGCTGAGAGCAAGCCTGAGTCTGCTGTGCTGCAATTTCCGGTGGCTGCCAGATCTTGAGCCGAGGCTCTCGCCTTCCAAGGCCTTTAGCTCTGGCCCCTGGCGTGTATACGTACGTACGTGTCTACGTAGTGATTTTATTGAATTATCGATCGAACAAAAATGGGGCTAGCAAGCTTTGAAGGATGAATAAACTCACGGGGCGATGCGCCCGTCACTTGGCACGACAAAATCCCCAGTCTCGTGGGACAGGTGAACTTCTGGACAGAGCGACAGGCTGGCACTTGAGGCTCCGCAGCACAGTTACTAGTTAGTGACCATGGAACATTTTCCCAGCGAGGCTGGTCCTTATCGCTTGGCAGCAGTGCTGTTGGTGATTATCGGACCCTATGTGACGATCGGGACACCCTGAGCGTGAGTGCCCACTGGCCTCGCACGCCCATCACCCCCCAGGGGCCAGAATCAAGTAGCTGTGGTGGGTAAGGGGATTGTCCTCTGTAGACCCTCGACTAGTGAGCGACGTGGACAAGGCCATGGTGGACGACGCGCCCTCTTCCAGAAAGGCACATGGTGTGCGGCCTGCCTTTCCAGCATTTTCAATATTCCGCGGTGGTTATTATAGCCTGGTATCCGTACTGTAGTTCGTACTGCCGTGCAGTTGAGCACAGCCCCCGGATTACCAGATGACGCTGGCGCTGTAACAATACCTTCTCACCAAAAGCTTTACAGGTCTAAAAACTGAGTACAGCCTTCTTTGTTGGTCGCGTCCTTAGGCGCATACTCTAGAAATCAGGCTTGATAGCAAGACATGGGCGTGGCTTGCTAGACGTCCAGAGAGGTCCCGGAGCGTTCAGACCCGATTTATTGAAATAAAAAAGCCACATGCACGTTCGACTTGCGCAAGTACAAGCACTAGGCGAGGTAGGGCTACCAGTGCGTAATTGGCGGGCGCGCAAGCAGCCAAGCTACTAATCGCTGACCATCAGTCGGCGAAATAATGTTGATGGCGAGAATGCTTGAGTGTTATTAAGGGGACGGAACTTATGAAGATGATGATGAACAACAGATCAGAAGAGAAGGAAGATGATGAGTTCTCTATCTGAAGAACATGCTGATGCTATCAAAAGAAGGAAGAACGCGATAGCGCGAAGATGCTGCCTTTGAGGGCAGCTGTGGGCCGAATGTGTGGCTGACTAATCAAGGCAAACCTGCCTGACAAACAACCTGCCTGACAAACAACAGAACTGCAATTCAACTTAGGTAATTACTACGTAGTCAGGTATCCATACCACTAGTAAGGTAACAACCGAAGGCCCAGTAGGCCCAGCACCCAGCACGTGACGCATGAACATGTAAACCAGACTGCGCGTGTTCGTCACCCCTTACCTACCCTGTATCGTGGCCACTACTTAAAGTGCGTCGGTCGAGTGTCTGCAAATTTGGAGTCAACAACGCCAACATGAGTCCCGGAAAAGGCTCATCTTACGTGTAGCTTATCTGTTGGGGCTCTGGAAACAACACTATGCAAAATAAAACAAAAAACGCCGAGCTGAACAAGCTACTATAGTAGTAACTCTATGTGTGATCTCTATTTTCAAGTTGCTTGGCAAAGGGGCGTGAACTTTGGTTGGCCCTGTTGCTGAAACTACGGAGCCTGAAATCAGAAAAGTTTGATTGCTACTTTAGTTTTCGAGCTCTACATGATCCCATATAGCGTGATCTTTTTTACCTTATCCTTTGTCGCCGTCTTAATCGGACTTGCTGTTTGCAACCGCCGGTTTTTCGACCCATCCTTCCCAAAGCGATGCAGCAACCGCGCGCGAAGGATCATTTCATATGTGCACTCAGTACGTCTACCGCGCACGAATAAATTGCATGCAGTTCTGATACCGGTAGTGCTCACGACGGGCCCGGCTGTCTCGAGAACCCAGAAGGACCCTGTCGCATTCTTCGCCCGAGAGCGGTAGAAACGGGCAGTGTTCCTACATATAGAAATGCACGCCCGACAAGTGAGATCAAGTGGGCTTCTTAGCTTGCTATTATTCTTTGGAGAAGCGTCAGGCAACTTTCAAGGCATGGCTTGAAACTGGTCTTGGTGGAAAAGCCGCATGGTTAATTTCAAGCAGGAAGATCGCTTTAAACAAGCCTAGTGGTTCCGGCTTTTGCACGTTGCCACGTTTGATCATGACAGAAACACTGGAATTGCACTCACAGGTCCTATGCTAGTGAGCTGACTTGGGCTCCCGATAACGAAGAAGTCAGCAATCTCCACTCCGCTGAACCTCAGCTGATTGACTTTACCTCGGCGGAGATGCATCCAGCATAGCTTTGTCCTGGGTAAGAGCGAGTGCGCCTCAATCGGGTCGTCACCAGTTGGGAACTCGAACTGTCAAAACCACGCCAACGAGGAGAGCTAAGGATTGTTTGCCCATGCGGGTGCTCTTTGCCAACTTAAACGCTACTCACAAAAATAAAAGGGGATAAGCAAGCCTATACTACCTCCTCGGATAAAGGGGGCCAGGGTGACCATGATTCCAAGATGCGAAGCGATAACGGAACACTCCATAAAACCTGTACACATATGTAGAATAGCATCTGTCACACAAGTCATTTGAAATGCAGAAATTATCAGAATCACAATCCACTGTTTTTTCTCTTGAGAGATAGAAGCCGTGCGATGAGGCATAACATGAACGTGAAGCCAGCAAAACAACATCCACAGGTGTCCGGGTCCCTCTGCAATATCTATTCAAGAGGTAGCCACTGACTCGCTAGTTTTCGAAGCTCATCTGGATAAAAGTCCTCACCAACCTGCACACTGTCTCGTTCCTCAAAGTCCAGACAGAAACTGCGCAGATGCGACAGCTCGGCGTCGTCCAGGAGATCCAGATTGTACAAGTTGCGAGCAAACTGTAATGTCGAGAACAAGACACAGTCGACGACCCTGACTGGCCTCTCTGCATTTTTGCCCGCATCCTCCGCGTAGTACCGATCTAGCAGTCTGAGGTTCTTTGTGCAGAACTCGAGGGCCAGCTTTGCCGTGAGCGCGCTTGTCGTCTCCAAATCCACAAACAATGCGGTGCCCTTGTGACATGCAAAGCCGAAGAGACTGGTGGCCTCATCTGCCAGGATGACCATGTCACGATGACTCGCTCGCTCCTCCGCTGTGGTGCCTCTCATGTCGGTGTTCCGGTCGGCGCTTTCCGCTAGCTCCTTCTGCCATGCCTGCGCAGGGTCTGGTTGGGCGCAGATGTCTTCAAGGTAGTCGATAATGGCCACAGACTGCTTGATGAATGAACCGTCTGGTAGACGTAATACCGGCACAGTGCCTGGTGGCTTGCCCTCTGCAATCAGAGTACCGGCCTCAGAGACGTCGCAAGACACAACGTCGATGTGCGGCGAGTGGGACAAGCCTTTTTCAGCGAGATATATGAGAACTCGACGAGGGTATACACCCCACGTGAGGGTGTAAAGCGTGAGCGTGGCGAACATTGTGGTCGAGTGGCAATGATACTGTTCGGTGTCCCAGTTGTTGGAGTGAAAGCTGCCATAGGACTCAGAGTGAGCTCTTTCAGCGAAGGGATCCTTACTAAATACCATGAACTGAGCTCGGTCACTTGTATCCTGATTGCCATCTCGTAGGTTACATTTTCTAAAAGTCTCCGACGTTGCGTCGGAGATATATGATGCCTGAAAGCAAACCAGGACTAGATTGACACCAAGAATAATGAAAGGTAGACATGATGAGGAACTAGGGACAAAATGATCATGGATAGTCTCTCTTTGGGTTCGCGCATGAGCGCGAAATTGACTGACAATATGTGACCATTGCCACCAAGCAGACATTGGCTGATCTTAGCAACTTGTCGAGTGGTCCTCAATGTAATGCTGATGTCTTTTAAGTACAACGCGCCATGAAATCATTCTAGGTGGAAGAAACACACATCTATGTTCGTAGTCCGACGCTGTCCCCAATGTCCTCGCATGACTGTCTCATACTCTTTCGTCAGGTGGAAATCGGTCATGAAACACACAAGCAGAAGCCATCATTTCTGAGTCAGGGGCCTCGATGAGGTTCAGTTCGCTCCTCGGCCTCGTGACAAATAGTATGCCTGCCATGCTCGAAGAAGCCCATGGGTCATCAAACACGTTGCATCCCTTTTTACCTTGAGTACGTCGAAGAGAGTAGTAGATGTGGGTTCATTTGCTCTCATCAGCCTCGCTTCTCGTCATACCAGTGTGTAAGAGCTATTCGGCTCACTCTTTCAAGGACTTGACAATACCAAGGGCTGTGTGCGGTGAGCCCCCTGGACTCTGGCTTGTGCGTGGAACTTCCCGACGTGCCTCAATGTCGAACATTGCACCGCGAGTAGCTGAGTCTAGCTCACAAAGAAACGATCTTCATTGACATCTTGGAGCTGACGGCCGTAAACTGTCCTTACCCGCGGGCATTGGCGCCGACTTGGGTATCGACTTGACCAGTAAAGGACGACGAGGACGGCGAACGTTGGCAAAGAAGACTTGCCCGAAAGCATCGTCTTATCAGCTCAGAGTAGGAAGTGGATAATCGCTGCCGTAGATACGGAGGGCTCCCGCCGCATCTCAAGCGATCACGAATCAGATATTTAGGGTGGACTCTCTCTTCGACTCTCGAAGCTCGGGGAAGCGCGGTGTCCTGTATTTTTTGCGGTGCGTATTACTCCGTAGGTCACTAGGTGCCCATTTGCTTGTATTCGCACAAAACACGCGTGGCAACGATTACGACAATGTTGGGCCTTCTCGGGCAGTAACGGGCTGCGGGCATTGTCGGCATTTTACGCTCAGCCACTGTCGCCTGACTTTTCGCATGTCAACCCTTTGCGCAGCTTCCGACTCGTAAAAACATCTCTCGTTGACAGCGACCATTGCAATGTGAGCGAGCACACGTGGGGAATCAGTGTCGAAACCCCGAAGATGTACGGAGTGTAGTTAATCCCGACAATATGACTACTTGTTGAGAGACAAGGAGCAGCCACACTCATCAATCCCAGCGGCCTGTCCATAATGAGTTCTTCATTTCATCACATTGATCATAACTTTAGGTTTAGATCAGGCGCTTCCATAGTTCGGGGGTTGAACTGATGTATGGTATCGGGTAGGTCAATCACGCTTCTGACCTGGGACCCATGTGCCGGGCGGCCGTCAGACACGTGCGACAAACATGAACGTGAAAGCATGTTGAGACTGTTCAATTTTTCGCTGCAATTACTTGTTGCCTAGGCAGTATACGTACGGAGCCCCGATGTATGCATGCAGCCAGTGAAGTGCTTGATTGGCTGAGTGTGCGCAGCTGCGAGGTCCGGCAAGGCTACCGAGAGATCAAGCAGAGGGATCTTCCACTAGTGGCTATCGGCCGTAACATAGATACGGTATAACCAAGTGATCACCTGGCGGTAAAATCAACCAGGGACCCGTGGCAGCAATGCCGAACTTGCCCTCGAGGTGAAAGGCTTAGGTCAATGTGCACAATGGCCGCAGAGAGCTGATAGTAATTGCCTTGGCGGTTGCGCCATGCGATATCAGGTCGAGTAGTAGTTGTTGGTCTGTCGGATCTTCGTGGGTGAAGCTTGATCCGCAACAATGGCGTGAAGACAGGCGACAATCAATACAGAGTAGAAAGAGATCGACCAGGTCTGAGCCGCCTTGCCGTGAGCACAGGGCTGGCTGCCTGAGTGAGACCCTGTACCGACGATGCCCGATTGGGGATAGGCCGTCAAATCGGATGGGCCGTCAACAGTTGACCACTGGAACATGAAGTCCAACCACGACGAAAAGTTGCTGGGTCTATTCATATAACCTCGCCTACTTAGTTACTACACACCGCCTATTGACAACATGCCATCTTGTGAAAAACTTCAAACGTCGATAGCCGTTGACAGTGGTCTTGCATTTTAGCTGCTGCACGAGTTCGTCGCGCCGCGTTTGTGCACCAGCGGCGGTGCCGAACAGCCGGGCGGCCTCGATCATGAATAATTGTATGGATGCCGGTTTGCCGTTTGATCCATACAAGTGCGCCAGCCAGGTGGCCCAGGTCCGCGCTTGGCCGACTGACAATTGTCACATTGGTTCAATGTTTGTCGAAATAGTTTATGACTTTCTGCCGAGCCCGCCATGATTGGTGGAAGGAGCTCTTGCGCTCTTGTCCTTCATGTCCATGTCGCGCCGTGTGCCGTCATGGCTCCTGTTTGTATCAGAGAGCATTGGCATGAAGGTCTGTGGCTGATGCCGACAATTCCGTGCTCGCTGCATCCGGAACAGAGCAAGCACTATGGCCTGATATCCTGTCCGTGCATTGCGATTCATGTTCTAGAAAGATAAATCCGGGGTTCGAGGGTTGTTCAAGGCCGTGCTGTCGGCAGCAGATGCGAGATAGCACTGTGCAGCACCACGGTGTTATAGAGGCGACCCAGATTACGTACGAGTTCACGAGCGCCGATATTCGCCTGCTGCGATACTAACGACATTCACCTTGCTACTCACGTGCCCAGTTCACCACTCGTAGCCCGGAAATTGGCAAGATGAGAGCAAAAGTCTTCTGGGAGCATGGAAGAAGGACATGGACATGCCTCGCAAGCCTCATGTCTGAGGTCTCTCCTATTCTCCTTCACAGCACATGAGAGGATTCGACGTGGGGGATTTCGAAGCCTGGACGCTGGATCAGCACAGTGCGCAACCAGACGACTATATTCCGTGATCCGTCTTGGCATCGTCGACTACTGCAGGTGCCTGAAGGGATACGCAACCCGCTGAATGCCATTTCGTTGTAGGCTTCGACAGCGGTGCCGCGGGCGGCTTGGCACCGATTTAGCGGTCGCGCTTCCCACTGTAGGTACCTACCTAACCTGCTACCGCCCCCTCTTCTGAAGGCGCTGGCCTTCAAGTCCACCTCAGTCTTTCCATTCCATTCATCAAGTTAATCCCCCCCAGTCCGCCTGCCGTCCCGTTCGTTAATTGATCGACTTGGCACCTCATCCCCATTCTCACCTCTCTCCCTCCAAACCAAATCCCAGCCTGCGATTCTCGAGGGACCGTCCTAGTTCGTTGCGACACGGCATCGCCATCACCATTCATTCAAGTCACCCGACCGGCAGACACTCACCCGGTCGCTTGAGGCGGCCCCTCCGCTATCCAACGCCGCCAAGTGCGTAATCCGTCCTGCGACTGCCTTTCACGAAAGTAGCGAGCGAGCAAAGTCAATTCCCCAGCCAGCCGCGCAATCACCCTGGCGAGCATTACCGAGTCCACTACCATAGCCACGCCTGGCAACCGCGCCCGCTCAGAGAGCAGCACCCTTCTCGCGATTCAGGCATCGCGCCTACCACAAATCCACCGCCATGGCCGACGAGGAGAAGAAAGGGTCGCCAACCGAGACGGTCGAGGCCGCGACCACACATTCGCATACCTCGCACCCGTCGTCCAGAGGGACCTCGGAGCCGCCGCCCTTTATCGAGTCACATCTGGTAGGATAATCCCATGCATCGCCAGGTTGGAGGTTCGGCCTGAGAAACTGACGGTAGTCCCAGCAGCCTCAATATGTGGTCGAGAATGACGAACAAGAGTTGCCGCAGCGCGCTGGGCAAGATCTACATGTCACCGAAGACGACCTTCTCGAGGCGCAAGAGTTGGCCGACAGACTGACGCTCGCAGAGGTGCGCGACATCATGATACGTGTGCATCGAATCCACGAGTTCGATCCCAACTTTCCAATTGTCGTTCTCCACAAGATCAAGGCCTTTCTTGACCATGAGTATCTTTTCGTACCGCTAGACGATATCGACGACGAGAAAAACAAATTTACCGCACACGAGGATCTGATTGCCGAAATGAAGCTGGAGGCGGCTCTGATCACAACCAACAGTCCGTATGCCGAGGTCCGTGCCGTCGTTGACAACCACGACGACGTCAATGCGCCCTCGTCAACGATCCGCAGCTGGGCAATCGGCTTGATGTTCTCATTGGCCCTCGCCTTCGTCAACCAGCTGTTCGATATCCGTCAGCCAACAATCAGGGTGATGGCCAATGTTGCCCAACTCTTGGCTTATCCCATGGGTAAGGCATGCGAGAATTGGCTACCCGACAAGGGGTTCACACTCTTCGGCGTCAGGCACACACTCAACCCTGGACCGTTCCATCGCAAGGAGCATATGCTCATTACCATAATGGCCAACGTGGCGTACAACACACCATACACCAACTACATCATTTGGGTTCAATACCTTCCGCAGTATTTTGACCAGCCTTATGCGGCCCATGCGGCATACCAGATTCTCATTGCTTTGAGTACCAATTTTATTGGCTACGGAATGGCGGGAATATGCCGGAGGTTCATCGTCTACCCGTCTTACTGCGTGTGGCCCGCGTCTTTGGTCACAATTGCTCTCAACTCCGCCTTCCACACGGGCGAGAACACGCCTGTTAAGGGACCTCTTGGTACGACATGGCGAATCTCGCGCATCAAGTTCTTTTATGCCATGTTTGGCGCCATGTTTGTTTGGTTCTGGTTCCCTGGCTACATCGCTACCGCCTTGTCAAAATTTAGCTGGCTGAGCTGGATTGCCCCTAACAACATGGTTCTCAACTCCATTGTCGGATTCAACAACGGCCTTGGCATCAACCCTTTCCCGACTTGGGACTGGAACACCTTGTTGTGGGACTCATCTGATCCCCTTATGGTTCCCTTTTTCAGCACCATCAACCGCTTCTTGGGCGCCTTCGCGTCCATGTGGGTCGTCCTTGCCATCTGGTATCGAAACGTCTACAACACAGGATACTTGCCGATCAACACGAACCGAGTGTACGACCATTTCGGTCACTTGTACAACGTTACCTTGGCCACCAACGACAAAGGCCTCTTTGACGCCGAGAAGTACGAGCAATACTCACCTCCATTCCTAGGCGCCGGCAACGTCGTCATTTACATGTTTTTCTTTGGCGTCTATACTTCCACGTTGACGTACGCGGCCTTGTACCATCGCCGTGAGATGGTCACTGGCTTCAAAGGCCTCGTCAACAGTTTCCGTCGCAACAAGGTGGCAACCGACGAGTCCGAGCTTGACGTTCACCACCGCCTGATGAAGAAGTACCCCGAGGTGCCTGAGTGGTGGTACTTTGTATGCCTTGTCGTTGCCATCGGGCTTGGCATTGCTGGCATCAAGGGCTGGGATACCAACACGTCTCCGGGGGTCGTCTTCTACGGCTTGGCCCTCTGTATAATCTTCGTGATCCCTGTCGGCATCATCAAGGCCATGACTGGTATCGAAGTCACACTCAACGTTCTGGCCGAGTTTATCGGTGGATCCTTTGTTGAGGGAAATGCTCTAGCGATGAACTACTTCAAGTCATTCGGCTATGTCACCTGCGCTCATGCGGTGTGGTTCTCCAACGACCTCAAGCTCGCTCACTATGTCAAGATCCCGCCTCGGCATACCTTTACCGCACAAATGGTGGCCACCTTTGTCGGAACCCTCGTCTGTGTTGGCGTCCTCAATTTCCAGATGCGCCACATTGACGGTGTTTGCACGCCCGATGCCCAGTTCCGTCTGACCTGTCCTGGGGTTAACACCTTCTTCACCGCCTCCGTCCTTTGGGGCACCGTTGGGCCTACCAAGATTTGGGGTCACAATGGCCAGTATACCGAAACACTGGTCGGGTTTCCTCTGGGTGTTATCATTGTCGTCTTTTTCTACATACTTCACAAGAAGTTCCCCAAGTTGGCATGGGCTCGCCAGATCCACCCCGTCGCCATCATGTATGGTGGGATAGTCTGGGCCCCGTACAACATGTCCTACGTCTGGCCATCAGTTCCCATTGCCTACCTATCGTGGATCTACCTCAAGTCCCGCTTCCTCGGCTTGTGGTCTAAGGTATGCGTTTCTCGATTACTATACATCCGAATTTCCGACTAACAATCCTAGTACAATTTTGTCCTCTCGGCAGCTTGGTCGTGCGGCATCGCTATCGCGGGCATTATCATCTTCTTCACCCTCCAGTGGACAGAGACCGAGTTCGTATGGTGGGGCAATGAAATTCCATACGAAGGCTGCGAGGGCAAGGCATGTACGTTGAAGACGCTCGAGCCCGGCGAGTACTTTGGCCCACGGATAGGCAACTTCCATTGAGCCAGTAAGCTGTTCTGTTCTTTCGATGCACAATTGGGACACGGGACTTGGATTTCGGGGAACGGTGTTATGGGCCTATCAAAACTTTTGGGAACTTGCGAATGCATATGGGCTTTGGAGTTGTCTGATTTGCTAGGGACTGGCGAAACTTGTTGATTTATGTATTGAGGGGAACGGTCGGTCGGTGATTTTGGATGAGTTATACCCCCGATCCTCCTTGCTCAGCTTTATATGGCAAATTCGAATTTGATGAATAGATCAGTCAACCGTTGTTCTGTTGTTTTCATGAGCAAATGAAGTGAAGTGAAGTTTCCAGCGCAGGAAAGACAAGCAAGAAGCACGAACGCTAAGATGACTACTAATTCAATGTACAGAGACTCGACAAATGCCACGATAAGATCGCCAACCTCATCACGTAGCTAACCAAGCTGGACCCAGTGGCGACACTGGGCTCTCCTCATTCGTACTGCTCGAGTCGCCGCTCGCTCTTCTTGCCGAGGGGCTCATGGGGCTAAAAGCCAGTTCCGTTGGCTGCTGCGCTGTTCCGCTCTGCGGATTCAACGGCCTAGGGGTATTCGATCTCAACGTTGTGGGTGTTGTCGACCGACCCTCATTCTGGATGGGTGTCCAGCGCCCTCCGTTCTGCTCGTTGTACTCATGTTGCAGCTCCAGAGCACGCGGGGGCAGCTCGGTCGGGACAGGCTCGCTGATCATCACGCCTTTGGGCCCGGACCCGACGCTGTCGTGTGACTTGTGCGATGAGCGGTGGCGACGCACCCAATCTCCTGCTTTGGAGCCGAGGTCACGGACGCTACCACTGTGTTGGAGGCCGCGGAAGCGACCGAAAGTGCTCTTGCGAGCAATGCCTTGGTTGTTGGACGGCCACTTGTTCTCCGTAGGCGTACTCCTGCCACCCGGAGGCGCGTGATTGTTGGCTGATGCTACATTGACGCCGCCGTTGGACCCGTTGGCCCATGACATGACCTGCTTGCGGCGTGTGATGCTCGAGACGATACCTGCTTCCGACATCTTCTTGACGATCAGCTCGTACTGCGCTGCCATGGTCGGATGCTCAATGATCTCCGCGGGTGTCACGCGGAGCTTGTTCAGGCCCTTGATGGGCTGCTTGGCGAACTCGGCGTTGATGCGGTCGGCAAATGTCTGTGCAGGCAGCACGGAGCCCCAGAGATCAAAAAATTTGGCCTTGTGCACCTGGTCATCTGGCACGCCGAGTGCCTTAGGGTCAACGACGCCCGACCATACGGCGGATATAAGGGATTGCAGGGCCTGGCGTTCGTCGTGAGGGAGTGATTGATGGCGTTTGGAAGTGTCGTCTCCGACAACGGGTGACCCAAAGGCGATGGGGATCTTAGGCGCCGAACGAGTGATCTCTGTGGCAGACTGAACCATTGGCTTCTCAATTGTATCATAGCTGGTGATCATGTCAACGGCAATGGTCAGCACACGAAGAGCATCCTCGGCGAAACTGCTTGGGACGCGACCCTCAGAGTACTTGAGCTCGAAGTTGACCGTATGAGGCCCGTCGGTCGTGGTCTGGATCAGAATATCCGGCAGGTCCTGCATTCCCGGCTCGATCACCGTGTGGGTGAAAGTTGTGTCGCCCATGTTCAAGGTAGTGGCACCATCGGGTGGAGGCTGGGGACGGTGGTGCACGACGGTACTGAAGCGAGTCCAGTAGGGCCAGTCGGTACAATTCTGAACGAGTTCCAAAATCCCCATGCCCTCATGGGCTCGTACCTCTGTGCGTGACGCTTGCACCACACGCATAAAGTCAAGTGGCGTCTCTTGCGTATCGGGGAATCTGACGCGCATGGGGACAATATTGGCTGTTGGGGCAATCATGGCGGACGCATCAAAGCGATCGGGCAGAGGAATATTTTGTGCCTGGGTGACGACACCAAAGACAACATCAGAAGAGGCAGCGTACTGGGCGAGCACAATCGCCCATGCTGCCTTGAGGACAGTGCCAAAGTTCAGCCCATACTCAGAGACTGGGTCGATTTGAATGCTTTGGCGCAGCGTTTGTATGTCAGACGCAGGGGAGCAGGGCTTCACATGCGCGGCGAACTGTGTCATCTTGGCGCCGTCAAGCTTCTCCCTCCAAAAGTCAATGGTGCCTTGGTTATTAGCAGCCTGCGCTGCGCGGGTGTAGTCAAAGAAGTTGGGCCTAGACGAGACATTGCCGTGGCCTTCATAGAGCGCAGCAAGCTCCTGCACAAGCAAAGTGACGGAAGCCTCATCAATCTGCGCGCTACTGAGGCGGACGATCAAGGTACTTTGCTGGCCAGCATCGAGAAAAGTGAACTTGGTGGCCGGTTCCTCTGGCTTGAAGTCGACACCTTGATCCTCGGCGATGACATTGTCAGCAACACTGCCCAGGCACCACGCAGGGCAAGGGTACCGCTGGAATTCGGGCCGGAAACCGTCCAGGAGCACCTGGTAGACATGGCGATCGTGAACGGCGAAGGCAGTACGGAAGATGGGATGCAAGCGGGACAGAGTCTCGCACGCCGTCTGCAGCTTCTGCGCACGGATTGGGCCATTAAAGTTGAAGACGAGGCATTTGATACCGCCCTTCTTGCCGTACATGCGAGTTTCCAAACCATGGATTTGAAAAGCCGAAGCCTCCACAACGTCCAACACTTCACGATAATGAACCTTCATCTGAGGAGCAACGTAGTCCTTGACAAAGTTTTCCTCAATGTTGGGGATCTTGAACGAGTCGATCCTACTCTCGGTGCGTTGGAGCGATCGGCGTACCTCTAATACAGGCTTGATGTCAGCGGCGGCCATGGCTTGGCAAACTTCTGTCAGAGAAGCACCACCGAGAATATCGTTCAGAGTGACGGTCAAGGACGACCGGCGAGCTGCCACCACCAGCTTCTTAGCAAGGTATTTGTCGCCTCCCAGCCAAAGGAAGCTATCGTTGCTCTTGATATTGGAAGGGGGTATGTCCAAAGTTCCAGCCCAGACGTGCCGCATGCGCTCCTCGACATGTGTCAACGGTAAAGGCTTCTCGGCAGCCTCAGCCTCTTCAGCGTTGGCAGTTGTTGCAACTCCCATCAATTGTGAATAGTTCATAGCTGATACCATTTTCTGCAGCTTACGCCTGTTGACCTTGAGCGAGCTTGAGATGGGCAACTGCTTTAATGGGATAAAAACTGAAGGGATGTGTTCCATAGCCAACCCCTTCGCCCCTCCAGTTGGCGAAGAGGCTCTACGCAGCGCTTTGGCAAGTTGCGTGCGTTCTTTGGTGCGGGCGCGAAGCTGGTAAAGATCTTCAGAGCCCTCCTCGAGGTCATCACCGAGCTCCAAGAATGCAGCCAAAAGCTGAATCGAGTCATGCGTGGTCACGGATTCCACGACGACGTCGTACTTGGAGCCCAAACATCGGCGAAGTTGATGCTCAATGTCAGAAACGGATACGCGGGTCCCATCGATATAAACATCATCGCGCATGCTCGAGAGAAATTGGATGCTCTTGTCATCCAAGTATCGCACGCGGTGACCCGTCTTGAGGTAGCGCAGCCTGCCTGGGCTGTCGGCAGTACCGGTTCGAGACGGAGCCTCCGCGATTTGCCCAGGTACAAACTTGTGAGGCGTCAGCAGCGGACAATCGATTGCCAGCTCGCCAACAGCACCAAGCGGTGTCAGTTTCTTGGGGTCTTCTGGATTGAGAATCCAAAATCTCCCCGCCAGAGGCTGTGGAACCATGGTAGTGTTGTTACTAGCCTCAACTTCGGCGACAGAAATACCCAGGGGACAAATGTCTGGCGCTCCGTAGGCCAATAGGACATGTCGATTCGGCATCCAAGACTGGCGCGTGTATTCGTCCAGCCGACGAGTTCGGAAGCAAAGTGTCTTGAGATTGGGGACCTTAGCAGGGTCAATCCGGCGAGCAAGTGTCGAGGTCATGTACGACCAAGTCACGTTCATGCTGGCCAGCACACCAGCCAGGTTGTCCTGACGATCCTTGGCGGATGGAATGCAGATACAACCGCCGTGAACCATAGTACCTAGGATCTCAACGAGGGCGACGTCGACGTTAAAGGCCGCCAACTGCAGGACTCTACTGTCCCTGTTGAGCTTCAGGGCAGGGCCCTGCGCTTTGAATGCTGCACATAGTGAACCGTGAGTAAAGAACAGACTCCTCAAGGCGCCCGACCGGGACTTTCCGGGCGAGTAGATCATACAAGCGCCATGATCAGGAGTCGGGTCCCGTGCGGGAATCGTGACCTGGGGTGGTAGGATGGAGAAGAAGCGCTCGTTGACAATGACGAGGTTGGGAACAATGCACACAATGTCATTCCAGGCCGAATCCGTAGCCACGACAATGCGAGAATCGAGCTGCTTTACTGAAGCTTCCACAGCGCTGCATTCATGAGCATCGAGGCTGACGACAGTACCACCAGCCTTGAGAACGGCGAGCATGATCACAGGCGCCCACTTGCTCTTTTCCAAAACAACAGGCACGGGCATCCCAGGAGTGATACCAATGTTGCGGAGGTACGTCGACAGGGTCGAGACACAGTAGACCATCTGATGGTAGGTCATGTTGCCGTCCCAAGCACAGATGGCAGGCGCTTCAGGGCGTGACTGCGCGTGAGGAAGAATGAGCTGAGGCAGTGTCGTATTGACCTTATCTCCGACAGGCTTGGAGTCAAAGTCTTGGACAACGAGTTGAGCATGGTCGCGATCAGTGAATAGGTCAATGGTGCCAATGTTCTGCGTGGGGGTATCGAGAATGATGCGGATGGCTCTCTCAAATGTGTGTACAATATTCTGCGCCTGGACAGGCGTCATGCGACGGAAGGCGAGGTTGGCGTGAAGGTGATCGTCGATGAACATGGTGGACATGGACAGATCAGTGTCAGATATGCGCGAGGATGTGACCAGGTTCGCCCGGAAGCTCGCGGCGTCCAACTCGGGATATTTGTGGCGTGCATTGTCAAAGTCCCTCATCGACAAGCATGTATTGAACAGGTCGTCCGTATTGAGCTTCAGCGTATGTTGGATTTCTGCCATGGTTGGGTTGCGGCCTTGCTTTGCAATGGCAGCAACTTCGCCCAGACTGTGCAGACACTCGATGATGGTACGTCCAGGACTCAAGTCGACTGTGCAGGGTGTTTGCGCAGCAAAACTCCCAATCTCGTGCTTGATGCCGGGCATTTGATTCTCATCCCTTCCAGCGGCTTCATAGCCAAATGTGACATGATCCATGCCTACGTACACGCGGAGCACAATAGCCCATGCCAGCTGGAGGACATATATAACCTCGACCTCGCGCTGTCTGGAGAACTCTTGGAGCTTAGCGCAGTTTACCTCGAGGCCGAAGGGCCGCGAACAAGGTGACATGTGATCGTTGGGCTTGCTTGTCAGTGTCGGGAAGTTGCACGGCTTAGCGTCAGCCAATAGTCCTTGCCAGCTTTCTAGGATCTGCGATGTGTCCGAGGTCGAAGCTTGATATAACCAGGTTTGCAATAGAAGGGTGTTGTCACCGGCTTCGTCGGTCTCTTCCGCGTAGGCCATCCTCAACCGAGTAATAAGATTGTCGATAGCGATGGACTGTCGAGCTTATTAGCAATAGGCTGTCTTGCTTTCATGCCGGAACTCACATCACAAATGGCTTGACTAGCATCGATGCGAACAAAAGTCTTCGTGGACGTTTTGCATACGCAAAAGCGGTGTCTAGGGCGTGTTGACGAAGTTTTCAGTTTCGGGAGACTCTCCAATGTTTCAACAGGGCTCTCGCTATCAAGAAACAGCATCTCAGGAGAAATCTTCTTGAGAACAACCTGGTCAAACAGGCCGTCTTCGGTGACACTGTCGATGAACACACTGCGCAGTGCTGAGTGCGACTGGACAATGCTAGTCCATGCGGCACACAACTTGCCCTGACTGACAGGCCTCCTTTCCGAAGTGCTGAATTCATAGATGGCATGATTCCAAAAATGTTCCGGGTTGAGGCTCTGTGCAATCAAGATCTCTTGCTGAGATGGGTTAATTGGATAGACCGTCTCTATTTCGCCGACGTTGTCAAGACCAAGCTGCTCTAAGCGATCCTCGGCAATCTGCGACAGTCCTCTGTACGTGGTTTTTAGAAGCGGAGCGTCGGCCAAGGTTAGCTCAGGGCCCATCATCTTGAGCTTGCCAATAGCGCCAACAGCCAACGCTTCGAAGTGCTTGAGCCATTGTTCGATACGGTTTTGACGCTGAGGTTTGATGTAAACAGCTTCAATACGAGCCTCGGCGTCCTCGATGGCAACAGATATTTCGAACAAAGCAACCCGGCCTACGTTAGGGCCGATGTCTGAGGTGACTGTATCAGCAACACGGTCTGGCCTCGCGACAGGTTCCAAGGCCCCATTCTTGCGGTGGAGTTTGTGCATCTTGTCGACGCAGCTGAAGAGGATTTCAACGGGGATGGTAGTGAAGGGCGCCGAAGGAGTGAGAAATTCAGTGTTGAAGAAGGGGATACCGGAATTGGGTATCGCCTTGCGAGTGTCCTTCATCAGCTTGAGCAGCTCCATAAAGTCGGAGTCTGAACTAGCCATCAGGCTGATGGGGCATAATGAGGTGAACCATCCGACAGTCTCGTCGATGTTGAAGTCCTCGTTCTTGGTTTGACGCCCATGCTCCTGAGTCCATAAGGTCGGTGCCTCGCGATCAAGGAATGTCTGGCAGAACGAGAGAAGCAAGGCCGTCAGAAGCAGGTCTGCCGGTTCTGTACGAAACACTTGGCGACAAGCTGTCCGCAACGAGTGCGTCAACTCCGAGTTAAGGGCAAAGGAAAACTGCTGTGTGTTGCCGTACACATTGCCGTCAAGATCCAGGTCCCAGTAGCCAAGACTCGGCGGTGAGATCTCGAAAGGAAGCTTGGGCTGCACCAACCGATGGCTCATTTCATAGCCCTGGTACTCTATCCAGTTCGAGAAGGGAATCGATGGATTAGATAGCAGAGTCCCCTCACGTAGGAGCTCGTCCATGTCATGAATCACAATCCGCCAGGAGACCAGGTCAATAGCCAAGTGATGGGCTACAAGAAAGATGAATTGCTGATTATCACCCGCCCTGATGTGCTCGGCAGAGAAGATAGGGCCGTTGATCGGGTTGATGGCCGCATGGGCGCGTTCCACAACGCCAGTAATCTCTTTTTCGTCCGTGACCTGATGATGACCGTATCGATAGGTGTTCCGTGACTCGGGAAGGATGACTTGAGCCCAACCCTCACGCGTCAAGCGAAATCGAGACCGGAGCATAGAATGGCGATTCACCAACGCTTCGACAGCGGCTTCAATGTCGGGTGATTCCGAGTCAGCTTTGACACGAAGAAGAACACTCTGGCTGAATCGGTATCCTGGTTCGGTGATCGATTCGGGCTTGGGATTGAGGTTCATGGAGGTGCGGAAGAAAAGCTGCTGCATGGCAGAGAGAGGGAAGAACTCCACATCATCGGGAGTGTCTGCCATCTGCTCGTGAACCTCGAGACGACCAGACTCATCTTCTACCCACATCGAGAAGGTCTTTTCAGGTCGCGTGGTCGATAGTCGATTCTGGATGATGAGCGAGTCCTGCTGGGAATACGACGGGGGATGAATTTTGAGACCCATGGAGTCGCGCACCCCAGGTCTGGCAATCTTTGCCGCCGCCGGTACTGCTTTAGCCTGTTGCAGGGCGATTTCGATCTCTTCTTCGGGCTCATCCTCCTCGGGGATTGGCTCGGGCTTGAAGACAATAATGTCTGGCTGTCCTCTGGACGCCTGACGCATAAGCTTGTCGGTGAGAAGCGCCTGTGGTTCGGGTTGATGTGCCTGTTCCAGTTGGGGCATTTCAGAGATCGCAGGCTGTTCACTGCTAGGAGCTGCGAGCTGTTCCTGGGCTAGAGGTGGTAGCGTAACCGGCGCTTCTTGCTGCGTCTGTTCTTCAATTTGCGACTCTCCTTTCGGCTGTCGGTCCAAGAGCTGCAGACTGAGCAGACGTTGAAGGCTCAGGACGCGTTGCTCAACGTCCTCCGTCAAGTTCCTCAGCCACCACTGTAATGCTCGGGTCGCAGGCTTGCCATTACTTTTAGTGATCATTGAGTGCAGAGGGACCCATACGTCAGGCCAAGGCACACTTCCGCCCCATTCTCGCAGAGCCGTGTAAAACCTTTTGATTCTTCCTTCAACCGCTTCGTAATCGCGTTCGGGGGGCAGTGAGATACCCTCGGCTTCACTGACGGACTGGTTGCGGGTGCTGACAAAGGCAACGAGTTGGTGCTCAAAGGGGCCGGCTGATGCTCTGACAAGACAGAAGTACTCGCCGCGAGCCACTGAGCATAGAAACTGCACAAGCTCTGTGGCATCGTCGAGATCGATTTGAACATTGTTGGAGGGCTCTTTGCCGAGAGCCTTTTCAGATTTCGGCTCTTCGACCTGCTGATGAGCGCCCTGTCCTTCCCGGAGGGTCGCATCCTTCCAAACGTCAATATCTGGAGGTGGCCCATAGATAGATTCTTGGGTTTCCCGTCCCTTGGTAGGCGTGAAGACCCGTTCCGGCTCGTTAAGTGACGCTGCCGTATCAGCCGAGGTTCTTTCCGATGTGTCTTGCGAGGAACTCGAAGCTGAGTCGTGTATCGAGGTTGTGTGCGCCTGTAGCTCGGCCAATGTCTTGCAGCGCAGAATATCCTCGCAGCTTATTCTGACACCGTAACGCAGCATGCGCTGCTCCAACTTCGTTGCCAACTCCTTGTTGCCTCCCAAATCGGCGAAAGAGTCGCAGAGCAAGATGTCGCTTTGAGGAATCTCCAATGTCTTTGATATACCAACGAGCAGGCAATCTGAATTTGACTCGCTTGGTGGGATTTCGGTGGGAACCCTGTCAGGCCGTGGCCGTGTTGGGTGAGCCATAGCTGGCGTCTCTGTGCTATTTGGACTCGAGGTCCGTGGCCGATGCGAAACTTTCACAAGGTCTTTAGCATGCTCTAGCCAGTTCCACCCACTTGAGCGATCGCCGGTTTGACGAAGACCTTATTATAGGTTTTTATCTGCAACCAGGCAGACAAGTCGTGGACAAGGGGAGAAGCGAGATGCGATCGATCAAGAGAGACGCTTGCAGCTCGATGTAAGGACTCCAGATCTCTCACGAGGCGCAGCTCTATTTGGCAGACGATTTGCGAAACGCTTCTTCAGGTTCTTGCAAGGCCGATAATGGGAAGCACGAGCACTGGTGTATGAGAGCGGCTCGCTGTGTGTATACAGAGCATATCACAGTGTCTGTTCTTAGGGAATGAAAAGGATTGAAGCAATCATTAGAAGGGAATCGAAGCAATCTGCCCGACAGGGATTGCGGTGGCCGCTGAGGCCCCATCGCTCCTATGTAAGAGATCCGGTGGCTCATGTCAGGTTGATGACGTTGCTGACGCTGGGAGGGATCTTGTGCAAGCCATGTTCATGGTGAAGATGGCCCGCTAGGAGCCAGCAGTCTTGTGTGCCAGCCACATTGGCCAGTACAGCCCCAGCATCCTTGACTCCAGACGGCGATGCTGGACTGGACTGCTGCACGAGGTGGTGGTGCTATTAGCAGCTCCGGCCCGCTTCGAGCCGGGGGTTGCAGGCATGGTAAGAGCCTCGGAGCACTCGTGGGCCGATACAGCGTCTTTGCGACGCATCTCGACGCAAAGCAATCAGATCGCTCGATGGATTGGTCTTGTGGGATGCGACGTTGGTACCGAAGATTGCCTGACTGGGGCTAGCCAGCAAGAGACTTACGTGTGAGCAGTCATATGCGACGCGCCAGGGCTGTGAGCTGGGGGGCGGAGGGGTAATTGTCGAAGCTGATCAGCAAAGGGTTTGAAGTTGGGCTAGCTGACAGGCCTAGTGATGTGAGCCTTGTGATGGCGAACAGAGAGTGAAGCGAAGCGGATTGGAGTGAAGCTGCTGCCGCTGCCGCTGAAGGATTCTTTCCATGCGCCTTGTGACGGAAAGTGCCACCCACTCCATACGCAATGACGTAGCGTAGGTGCTTACTTAATGCCCCTTTGAACTGAATTGACCTATTATCTAAACCTTCAAGCGTTTGCAGATCATCTGGCAGACATCCCTCTCGTAACGCTCATTCAAAGTGCAAGTCCGATTGACAACCAGACAGCGCCCCCGAATAAATGTCGGGTACGTGGCCCGCAAGGATTACTAAGACGAACACAAAGAATTAGCGACCCTCGATCGCCCTACAGCTGCCAGACGACGGCACAGGCTTCGCACTTAGTATTCGCAGCTAGCTTAGTGATGACCGAATTAGAGACAGGACATTGGGAGTAGACCTTCTGTCTCTGACGATCAGGTTAGCGGCTACCTCTATCATGAACGGGCAATTTGTGAGGTACAGGGTAAGGCGATCGCTTAAAGATTAACTTAACTTAACTAGTTAAGTTACGCACAGTCTTCGTGGTGTCATACAATTTTCTTGTGATCATGTACGAAAGTCTCAAGGCATACCTGGGTTGACGGGAATCGGAAAATGCATATGTTTCCTCACTTACTCGGGGTTGAACTTTGTGAAATGCATTTGGGACATGCTCTTCTGTTCACTACTCACTCTGCCCGCATGGTCTATAGCGAGCATATAGACAATGGTTCACCACTAAAATGCAGTCGACCTTTTCTTCCGTTGTCTTGAGACACTGCCTTCCCCAATGCAATTGCAATCGAATTGCTCCCTTTCTATTACCATTTTCGGAAACCCTTTCAGCTGTTCCCGCCAACGAACGGACGTCGCTAGTCAGCTTCGACGCAACCACTTGAACAAGCCAAGGATGCCACGAGGCTACGTATGCTGCAGGATCCACGAGGCCTCTCCTGTCGATCTGAGCGAGACAATGGAAGCTTGTGCCGGGTACACCTCTCGCTCCAACAAAGGGGTGCGTGCTTGTGTAATTATCATCCTCCGATCTGAGGCTGCGGCCGTCGTTTCCCAATCACCTAGGACAGATTTGAGTATACAGCACGATACGAGTTGGCAGGATACTTTACTCTGAGGCAAATCCCGACATATATGGCCAGCGTGAACGCAAATAAGGCTCGGACAGCCATGTTGTGCGTACCTTAACCAAAGATCGAGGGACGAGGGTAGCCCATTGTGTATGTGCGGACATTGGGTTCTCCTCCTTGAGTGAGGGGCAGCAGATATAATATCACCTCAGATGGAGATCACGCAAAGCCAAGCAGTATTCCATACTTCTACAGTCCGATACCCGGTGGACACATTTCAACGACGTTGTTGTGCCCAACAGGTACGGAGGATATGTATAGTATACATCTCTCCATTCATCATAGCATCCGTCCTGTCTGTTCAAACGGCATTACGGATCCATCATCGTCTAATGCATTGCCTACGTATTCCAACAGCACCCAAGCCCAGCCATGCATATATAAACCTCAGACCTTGACGGGTTCGTCGTCATCGGGATCCTCAATGCTAGTCCTCCGCTTCGCTTCTTTGACCTCAACGGCAGCCGAGGGGGCAGCCTCGGACTCTGGCTTCTTTTCGAACAGTGATTCACCTCCCGACTGTGGTTCGTTCGGGGCTGCTTGCTCTGACCTGGTGCTGAACGGCCAGAGTCCACTAAGACTCCGATTGCCGTCTTTAGCAGGGTTGACTGCTAGCGGCCTTAAGACAACGTTCTCGTCGGGCTTCTCGTCATTATCCTCGGCCATAGCAAAATCTCCAAATTCATCGTCGTTGTCTTCTTCCAGGTTGCGCTCCTCTTCGCTGGCTTTCCTTCGCACGACTCCTCGCCACCAGGAATCCCGCCCGTCTTCTCGAAGTATATCGTCATCATCGTCAAGGTCGTCTTCCCCATCGGCAAAGGGATCTTTGAGGTCATCATCGTCATCGTCGCCACCCTCCTTGTCACCGTGATGGGAAGCAGATGAGGGCTCTGCAGTCTCGTTGTTCTTCTGATGCAGCGCAAGCCTTGCAGCTAGCTGCCTCCTAGCTCTGGAGGGAGGTATGTTCAGAGGAGGCGGTGGCGGGGGCGGGGGAGGTATTGAAGGAGGCGCAAGCGAGCTGTCAGCGTTGCTAGGGTCTGTGTATGCGCGAAACTGTGAGGACGACATCAGCATCTCAATCCCACGAGTGTAGAGAAAAAAAGGAGATGAGAGCCACGGCGCGAGCGAGAACACCAGGGACATGCTTGCACCAGCGTCGCGGCACGTCAGAATATAAAAGATGCCCCATCGCCATTCAACGCAACAAACAACAACGCCAGCTTCGAACCTCCACACCAGCCCAGCTCAAGCCGTCCACCTCAATCGTGGGCATTGCCGAGGAGTCGCGATATGATCCTGGGGTCCAGATCGCCAAATTCCTCGAGCTCCTCGTCCAGCTCTGGACCCACCGCATTGGGCAATGCCACGCCAACATCAGCTTCCATCTCGATGGCTCTACCGCGCTAAAATAGAGAATCTTGCGACACTGTGTCTCCGGCAATACGCGCGCTCAGACCAGGTGAGTGAGGGGGTGACTCCATCACCACGTCCACATCGGTACGAGTCGTGTCTGGGGAATCCACGACGACCTCAGGCGACAGCATGACAGCATCGTCCGAGGGCACCTTCGACTCACCGGACTTGGGAGACTCTAGCTCTTGCTCTCGCTCTTCTCGCTCTTCTCGCTCTTCTCGCTCTTCTCGCTCTTCTCGCTCTTCTCGCTCTTCTCGCTCTTCTCG